>NC_139624.1:113154712-113204712 GCF_964638095.1 Poromitra crassiceps
TAACGTTAGCGTTAGCTAACGCGATGTAGATGCTAATTTGATACCATTCATGACAGCCAGCTACCGCTACCCATAACCAGAACTACTGTCTGCTGCAGCTTTATCTCCCGTGTACAAATCCACGGCCTGACATATTTTAATTCCCTCTGTATATGTTACTGTTGTTTTGCCGGGCCAGGCTCTAACTGAGAGAAGAGAAGAGCCAGCCGACTGCGAGGCTCTGAGCAGAGAAATGGATTCTTCCGCAAACGCGTGCATCACATGGTTTATTTTCCATTGATGCCATTGGTTCCACTCAGTGTTGCCTTCAAATACCCCCCAAAAACGACACGTTATTCACAATAAGCATTGCTGTGCTAAGCTGCGGTCATGTTTCTGAGGGGTTTTGAACGCAACACTGAAAATATTTTATCGAAATTACAGCTCATAAATTTATCATCGTTATCGTGGCCGTTTTTTTCGTGAAAATTTTCGACATCGTTTTATCGCCCAGCCCTAATTCCTGTTATCTCACATCACTAAACCATCTAAATCCTGGAATTGATCAGAAAATGAATTTTGATGAAGCAGGAATGATTAGATGAATAACTTCTCTCTTTGACTACACATCGTGTGTGTCATTTATTAGCACAAAATAAGACATCAGATCTCTCAAATCACAAGACCGAAAACTAGGCCGGAACATGACCTCTGTGTCCCCCTGATACCCTAAGTCTCCATGAGCCTGTGGCTCAGTCAGCCCAAACCTGTGTTCACTAGTACTGTACGTCACTACAGGAACAACTTTTCAATAGGTCTCAATGACCTGACATAAGTAAAGTAAAGGTAAAGTCCCACTGATTGTCACACAATGTGTGAAATTTGTTCTCCGCATTTGACCCATCCCCTGGGGGAGCGGTGAGCGGCAGCGTGCGCCGCGCTCGGGAATCATATGGTGATCTAACCCCCCAATTCCAACCCTTTGATGCTGAGTGCCAAGCAGGGAGGCAAATGGGTCCCATTTTTATAGTCTTTGGTATGACTCGGCCGGGGATCGAACTCACGACCTCCCAGTCTCAGGCCGGACACTCAGACCACAAGGCCACTGTGCTGACATTTAATTAACACAAGCTGAAGATTAGTTCAGAAGTTTGATGCACATAAATAAATAATACAAAATAATGTGTCTATTTCTGACATGACAAATTATGCAGATTAAATTTACCATGCTGTGTGTGATACAGCCATGTCTTAAATTGAGGCATCTGCAGCCATTCTGGATTGAATCCGGTGACTCTGTGCTTGCTGTCTACAGGCACAGAAGAAAAGAAATTAGGCCCCTTTTCCTGAGATCTGCTTTTCTGACCTGTGGCTACTGGCTGCCCTGCTTCTACATGATGTCATCAGATCTCACTGTTTGCTGTCAATCTCACCTGGTACTTTTGCCCTAGCTGCTGGCTCTGCCTCTCTCAAGGCAGCATGTTGGCTGCTCTCTGAGTCTGAATCCTCATCAGAGGATGAGAGGAGGACCATCACCTCTGCTGCACTGAGTGGGCTCAGCCTCCACAGCAGCACTGGTTGAAGGCTGAAAATATTCCAAACAAATTAATTGATAGCCAAGTAATCACACTCGACTGGTCGGACTGTTCAGTTTTCCCTTAAGTTTCTTGGCAACGTCACGTTATTGCTAATATAGCGTCACCTCTGGTCCGGGCTGCCTCTCCTCAGGACGAGGCCTTTTCAGCCTCTGAAAAAACTTTTCAATACTCATCTGGATTGTGGGAGCAAACGTCAGAAAGAATTAACGTTGTCCACTTACACAGTCAGATTAGCAGCTCATGTACAGTGTGTGCTAACCTCGACAAACCAGCTAGTATTAGCTGAAGTTAAAGGCTAGCTTACTAGCTAGCTCCTTATGCTTGCTAATAACGTAGCGTTACTTTGCCGGGTTGTCGAGATTGACAGACGTTGTGTGGGAATTATAACGTTACACTACACTTACTTATCAGAGTCAGCATGCATTTGTGGGCAAAATTGTGCAGCGTTTTAATGATACTAACCGTTCGTTCCGTGAGGTCCGATATAACGCTAATGTATTCTCTGCGGAGAAAAGTAGTCCGAGTTAGCGGGTTGTAGGGAAGTCCAGAGAGAAAGGCAAAGTTGGCCGCATGGAACAAAGATCTTCCCCGTCTTGTGGCTTGACCCAGAGGACACTAGCTTGACCCGCCCTACTCTTCCTCTTATTGGCTCTGATATTTTGCCTTAACCAATAATCACGCCTCATGCCTAAACCAACCAATCACACTCCGGAAATTGGTTACAGAGACGGGATAGTGTGTGTGTGTGTGTGTGTGTGTGTGTGAGAGAGAGAGAGAGAGACAGCGGGCCAATGTGGAGTTTTGCGAGGGAGAAAAAAAAACTGTCAACATCTTATTGTGGCGGTCAAAATCCTTTTGTGGCGTACCGCCACAAATGCCTTTATGTATGGGAAACACTGATCCCTGTCGGAGAGAAATAGCCTGGTTCGGTGTTTATCCGTTCACCTGCGTCGCGTTGAAGCACTTTTTACAGACTGGCTTAGTTTGATGCGTCCAGGGGCTTGCCTTCGCTGTCGGCAACGTAAGCAAAATGCTTCCACATTTCGCTTCGTGCATCTGCTTTCTCTACAAGCGTTGGGCGGCTTGCAAGACTCTCAGAACAAGCCGCTGCCATTTTCGCTGTGTCTGTCCCTGTGTGTTGGGCTGCTGCGGAGGACTGAAGGACTGGCCAGAGAGCGAGCAGAGAGGGGAGGGGGGAAAATCGGCACGCCCACACATGAAGCAGACATACCGCTCTTATCACAAGGTTAGAAGTGGTCAAATGTCCGCGATGACGGGGGCGCGCTTATACCGGAAAACAACTTTCACACATGAAGGCATTACACCGCTTTCTGGTCATTTCCCGGTATAAAGCGCATGTGTGAAAACGGCTAGTGTGTATTTAATTTCTTTATTCAGTGGGCACTGGGCATAGGCTATGTTTGGTGTCTATGTTAGCATTATTAAAGCAGAAAGACATAGGAACTGTATAGCTAATATGCATACTTTAATATTTGTTTATTTATCGCAAGTCGTATCGTCATCGCTATATTGAACAATGTTATCGCACATCGTAGATTTTCCTCATATCTTGCAGGCCTAATCGCCATGACTGGTTACATAATAAAGACACAGTCATAGACTTTCTAATAGATCTGCATTTATAATTCCTTTTTTGGGGCATACATAGATTGTCATTTCAATTAAAATCATTTAATGACACACTGTAAATACATTTGCCATTGCTTTTGTAAACTTATATACTATACTTAATAATCTAATTGCTCCTAGCAATAAGCTTCTTAGCACTTACTGATTCATGCAGTATTTACTCAGATGACATAAAATGGGTGTATTGGCCCAAAATGCCAATACACGCTGTACCCACGGACTTTGCCCCGGCACGCCAAGTAACCTTACACTCCTCTCACTCCACTCCACTTGAACCCAGTGAACAAACAAAGACCTCTTTCACAGATCACCCTAACTCCACATTTGCTTAGTCGTCAAATTCGGAAGTCTGCTTGGAAATCGACACTTGGAGGGAAATTCCACTCTAAAATGCTTTAACACTTTAAAAAAACAGCTGTCGGCAATTAAATTAAATTAAGTTAAGTTTATTTCATATGGACATCACAGAGCATTGGAGATGTAACATACATGTATGCACAACAACCAGATACACAGTGTTAAATTGTTTATAGCGGAACGCTAATTTTCAACACCTGTCCACAGGTATACCCCAAAGGACATACCCAAAAAGAAACATAATCAAATATAAAACCACATGAGTAAAGCTATACATACACATGTATTGACAAGGAGGTCACTAGATGCTGGAGACTTTTTAAGGGCAAAGTCACGCCTTTTCATTAATTGCCAGATATCTTGACCAAACCATGGAAGAGAGCTTATTTTAGGGCTGCTCCTCCAGGTTTCAGTGTATCTGTCAATCAATGCATTAGCCTAATAGTTGTCACAACATTTTCACAGCAGGTATTCAAGGATGTACACACAATACAGACATAATACACAGAGTACCACCAGAGGTCTACAAGGGTATTAAGTGTGAGAACACAGTTGTTTCTCTTTTAACCATTTTCATTTCATTTCATTTCATTTTTATTTGTTCTGACCAAACACAATACAAGAAACATACATACAATATATCTTTAACAGGTTACAGGTTTGGCCAGAAAGGAGCAGGATGAAGAAAACTTATTATACCTGCCCCTTTCTCAAAAAATTGTAAAAAAACAAACATAGATGGTCTGCCTAATTTGATAGCAGTCATTTGAAATAGACGCTACATCATGGCCTCGGAGAAACAAAATTCGAATTAATAATTAGCAATCTTGTGACTATGACACAATCATGTCACATGAGAACAAACAAAATAAGAAAATCATCCAGATACTTCGTACTGGTTAATTATTCTTTTCCTATACATTTTTTTAAACTGGAGAATACCCCTACAACTTTTTAAATCATTCGGTAGAGAGTTCCAAAGTTTAATACCTGTAACTGAAACACACATCTGTTTTAAGGTGGTCCGTGCAAATTGATGTCTAAAATTATATTTCCTTCTGTGGTCCTCCTCTAGAGAAACAAAAACAAACAATTTCTGCAAGTTAACTGGCAAAGCTCGATTCTTTGCTCTAAACAAAACGAATAATGTTTGTGATTCAACTAAATCTCTAAGTTTTATTATTCCGGATTTGATAAACAGTCTGTTGGTGTGTTCTCTTGAGTCCACATTATGAATAATTCTTACTGCTCTTTTCTGTAAAATAAATAGTGGATTTATATTACTCATGTATGTATTGCCCCACACCTCCACACCATAAACAAAATAAGGCAAAATAATTGAAAAATACAAAATCCGCATTGCCTTATAGTTTAACACATACTTTGCCTTGTTCAAAACAGCAATATTTCTGGACAATTTCGTTTTTACATATGCTATATGAGATTTCCAACTTAATTTATCATCCATTATAACACCCAAAAACCTAAATTCAGATACTTTTTCGATTTGTATTCCATTTATGGACAATACAACATTTTCATCTTTTTTTCTATTGGCAAAAACCATAAACTTCGTTTTTTTTAGATTTAAGGATAATTTGTTTATGTCAAACCATTTTTTGAGCTTGACTATTTCATTTTCAATATTCTCTGCCAACGATGGCAGGTCATCTCCTGTACAAAAAAAATTTGTATCGTCTGCAAATAAGACAAATTGCAACAATTTTGATACATTACAAATATCATTAATATATAAAATGAAAAGTTTTGGCCCCAAGACCGAGCCCTGTGGGACTCCACATACAATCTTCAAACTTTCAGATATATTGCCAGCAAACTGTACATATTGTTGTCTATTGTCCAAATAACTGCTTAACCAATCTGAAACTACCCCTCTTACCCCATACGTGTGTAACTTAGAAATTAAAATAGTGTGGTCTATGGTGTCAAATGCTTTCTTCAAATCAATAAAAACCCCTATTGTGTATTTTTTGTTCTCTATTGCTGTTGTAATTTCTTCTATTATATTCATTAATGCTAGAGCTGTGGAACGATTCGTCCTAAAACCATACTGACTCTCACTCAGCAAGTTGTTCTTTTCTAGAAAAGCATCAAGTTTCAGTACAAAGAGTTTTTCAAGCAGTTTGGAAAATTGGGAAAGCAAGGACACTGGTCTGTAGTTTGTGAGACTGTGTTTATCTCCTGCTTTGAAGAGTGGAATAACTTTAGCTACTTTCATGTTATCTGGAAAAACACCTGTTTGAAAAGAAAGATTGAAAATAAAGCATAAGGGTTTGATTACACCATCAATAGTTTTTTTCACAATAGTCATATCAATCCCATCGCTGTCAGTGGATGTTTTATTTTTACACTTCGTTACCACAGCTCTAACATCATTTTCACACACATCACCCAGAAACATGGACTGTGAAACTGTACTTTCCCCATTCCAGACACTTCCTGTTTGCCCATCATGTTTTTCAATGGAATTTGCAAGGTTGGGTCCAACATTTACAAAAAAAGAGTTAAATTCATTTGCCACTTCCTTCATATCTTTTATAACTATCTGATTGTCATTAATGAAATGACTGGGCAAATCCGTTGACACGGCCTTGTTGCCTATGACCGTATTTAAAATTTTCCAGGTACCTTTGATATTGTTTTTATTATCTTCCAGCATTTTATTATAATAATCTTTCTTTGCTTGTCTCATTATAATAATTAACTTATTTTTATAAACCTTATATTGCTTTTCAGCAGACTTTGTTCTGAATTTAATGAAATCTCTGTATAGTTTGTTTTTCTTTTTACATGCATTTTGTAAGCCCTTTGTTATCCATAGCTTTTTACTGAAATTGCCTTTATGCTGTTTGCTTAACTTTAATGGGCAATGTTTATCATACAAGGCTATGTATGCCTTTAAGAAAGACTCATATGCTGAGTTAACATCATGAGCATTTGCATAAACCCCTCTCCACTGTTCCTTTAAAAGTTCATCCTTGAACTTGTTTATTGCTGCATCAGTTCTTACACGAGCATATTTATGAACAATCTCCTCATTCTTTTTCTTTCTATGATATTCATATGTTACAAATACAGGTAAATGGTCACTTATATCATTTATTACTAGCCCACATTTAACATTATTGTCCATTACATTTATGAAGATGTTATCAATTAAAGTTGCACAGCTCGAGGTAATTCTGCTGGGCTTGGTGATTAATGGGTAAAGCCCTCTTCTATACAAAGCATCCAGAAAATCTGATGTCGTTTTGTGTTTAGATACATTCAAAAGGTCAATATTAAAATCTCCACACATTAACAATGTTTTACTTTCATTTATACCATCCATTAATCGTTCTAAGCTATCATTGAATGTTTCTACATTAGACCCTGGTGTTCTGTATACACAAGTAACCACAATATTTTTCGTCTTTTCCATCTCAATCTCCACAGCAATGCTTTCCATTAAATCATCAATCACTGTTGTCATATGCTCAACAGGCCTGCATTTCATTTCGCTGTCCACAAACAGGGCCACACCCCCTCCTCTCTTGTTGACTCTGTTTGTGTAGTGTAACTCATAGCCATCAAGACAAAAATCAGCACCTTTCTCTTCATTTAACCATGTCTCTGATAATGCAATCAACTTAAATTTACTTTTGAATGAACTTAAATAATCCTCTATCTTGGAGAAGTTTGCATAAAGACTCCTGCAATTAAAGTGTATTAACGAAAATTGATTTTCCAGTTCAACAGTGTCATTAAATTGTTCATCAGAATAATATTGACAAGTGTCACTGATATAGTTGAAAACGTGACTCTCCGCGTCAACATCATATTCAAAATCATATAAATTGTGCTCCGTGGAATCAAATCTTGAGAAGATTTGGCTTCCGAGTGGCTCAGTCATTAAATTGTCACAAAGTTGTTTTACTTGCTACAGGGAGACGTACTCCCTGAGTTCTGTCTCCACTCATACCTTTTCAATCCTTTGATCTCCCTCCCTCACCGTGCTGCTCAAGGGAACTAAGCAGTGACTTCACGCCCGACATCATTTCACCTGCTGGCGCTCTCCTCCTGGAGCGGGGCGTCTGTGACTCCCAACCCGCTGCGTGCAGCATCGACTCCAAGTCCGGCTGACTGGCTGGAACCTCCATCTCGACTCCATACTCCTGTAGACCCTCTGCTGCTGCTTGAGGATTGTCAAACACCTTAGTTTTCCCGTCCTTCACGAATATTTTCAGCTTTGCAGGAAAGAGGATGTGTGACTTGATATTTCTCGCCTGGAGCTCCTTTCTCACCTGTCTGTATTTTGCGCGCTCTTTAACACATTCAGTGCCAAGGACGTCTGTGGACGTCCTAAAAAAAAGTAACGTTCAGTGCCAAGGACGTCTGTGGACGTCCTAAAATCATAATTCATATTATTCCATAATTCTGCTGTTTAAGGTCGTACCCAGCCAGTGAGCATGAATCCCTTCAAGGGATCACACGGCGCCACCTTAAACATCGTCACAGGAGCTGCTCCACCCACCTCAGATCCTTTACTTTGTACAGGAGACAGCGGAGAAAGTGGAAACCGATGCATGCTTTCTGGACCATTTCTGCCAGAGCCGTATATATTGCTCTGTCTACAGCGGAGAGTGGGCTCGGCTGCATCCGCGCTCACAACTGAGCTCTTATGCTTCTATCTATCTCCACACGATTTCCTAGAAAGCCAGCATGCCTGCCTTTTCGTTCAGTCGCGTTTGCCAGCGCGCATCATTTCCTTGATGGGCGGCGGGGCGCTGGGATCTGTCCGGGGCAAAAACGAGAAAACAAACTGTGCGTGTGGGAGGAGCCCGCAGCTCAGAGGTGGAGAGGGGAGAGGGGGGAGGGGGGGGGGGGGGAGAGGGGGGAGGGGGGGGGGGGAGAGGGGTGTGTGACACACACAGGCTGCACAGAAACCACACCACACGCCACCACATCAGAAAACACCAGCCAGAGTCAGTGAATGTTGTCGAAATTAGAGTGCAAAAGGTATTCATAAAAGGGCCTGTATCTTGGAAACTAAAAAAAAACGACAGAAAACCCTTGAAAGTGCACTTTTTGGAGAGGCTGTAATTTCATAATGGAACTGTCTAGAAACAAAATTTCTTCTTTGGAAGAAGCAGGAGTGTTCAATCTTTCATTAAAGTCCAGCCCCGTTAATATAGCCATAATAGAAAAAATTCTATAGCTGTTTTCAACTGAATGGAAGTGAATCTGGCACAGGCTCCAGACAATTTTACTGAAGCGCTGTGGCACTGAATGTGTTAAACACCTGAGCAGTGAAGTCCTCATCAAAATAAATCCTGCTTTCACCCACAGAAACGTGTTTCTTTGCCCAGGCGGTGTGTAACACCTGTTGTCTCTCGCTGTAGGTTTGAAAGCATACTATTATCGGTCTGGGCCGCTCTCCAGTCTTTGAACCGATCCGGTGCGCTCTTTCAACATGGATCTCTTCCGTGATATCCAGCTCCCTGCGTATCAGCGATTTCACGAAATCATTGATATTGCTCCCCTCACTTTTTTCAGGGACAGAATAAATTCTTAAATTGTTCCTTCTGGAACGACCTTCCAGATCCTCACATTTGGCTTCCAGGTGTTTTTGAATGCGCAAACTGTGAATTAGCACCTTGCTCAGGCTGACTTCCTGGTCCTCATTTTTCGCAATTCTTGTTTCTGCTTCGTCCATTCTCACTTTAAGTTCTCCAATGCTGCTTTTCAGTTCGTTTATTTCCTTCTTCACTGCGCCAAAGTTCCCCGCCGTTTCAGAGCGGAAATCTCTAATTTCTTTCAGTATTTCGGCAAATCCCAGAACTTCATCGCCGTCAGCTATATTGTCGTCGGGTGCATTGTTTGCACCATGTCTTAGGTTTCTTCCTCCTCTTTTAGCCATTTCAGCTGACAGTTAATGTCTAGATGTTAACAAAAACAAAGACAAAGACAATTTCGAGATTCAGCTACATTCTTGGCCGCAGTTTTGACGAAAATAGAAATTGTTTGTTAGCGTGCCTCGCCTCGCGTGCTGTCGGCAGCCATCTTGGTTGGATGTCTGAACCATGACTTAATACCCCTGTTAAAAACATTAAAATCGTTGTTGTTGTTGTGTTTTCAGCTCAGTAGGTAGACTGTTCCATAGTTTTGCTCCTTTAACAGAGAAAACTGATTGTCCCAACGAGGTTTTACACATTGGGACACGACAGTCTCCGTTTGTAGAAGCCTGTGTGTTAATTCGACTGGTCTGCTGGTGTCTTACAACATAATCATTAAACAAGGAAGGAGCGTGTCCATGCAGACATTTAAAAATAAGCTTTAGGTTTGAATGGCTTATTGGTTTTTTTGGCCATGATTTTTATTGTCTGATTATATAGAGATACGATGGGTTTTATATTATGTATTTGTGTATGTATATGTATATATATATATATATATATATATATATATATATATATATATATATATATATATATATATATATTAGGGTTGTATTAGGGTTGTGCGATGTCATGAAAATACCCATCGTGATTGTTTTACAGTGAAACATCGTTTTGGATGATGGCATCGTCACGGGTGGGGGGAATAATTCATTATTTATTAAGTCACTGCATTGCTGTAATTCCATTTGGCTAGCCGCTGCAATGCGTTCATGTTAACAACACAGGACAGCTGATCTCTATGATACCAGCGGGCTTGGATAGGCTATTAGCCTCTGCTCTGTGCTACAGCACAGAGCCAGGCGACTGAAGTGGGCAGTGGCTGTCACTACCAGCAATTTGAACGGCGCAAAACAAATAACGTTAACGTTACAGATCCTCACCAACAACGTGTGTGTGTTGAATTTAACTAGCTGGCAGAAAACTGACTGAATTACTGGCTGATATAACGTTAGATTCAGGTGTGCTTTTGAACCTAGAGAGAGTTTAGGATAAATGGCTAGAGAAACGCAGCTGCTGTATCAAGTATGGAGCGACTCCAACTTTCACTTTGGAAACAGGCGAGTTAAATTCACAGTTGAAGACTTGTACTCACTTTGGGTTGAAAACAGGAAAGAACGTAAGTTTCTTCTTTGTCTTAAAAAGTTTTCACAACACAGCCGACTTCTCACGCGCTGGGGACGCCCTGGTGACATTAAACAATCGCACCCAGTTCAGAGAAGCAGTGGAGCGGAGGAGGGGGAGGACGAGGGGGAGTGGAGGCTTTCCTGAACTGAACTGGGCGCGCTTGTTTAATGCCGCCGGCCCATCACGATGGTCGATGCCATCGTCCATCGTGCCAACCCTAATATATATATATATATATATATTTTTTTTTATGTACCTTGTATTTCTGGGCCATCATGGACAACCGACCAAACATGGATGATGTGATCTGCATGGCGTGATAGGTGATACCTTGGCATTATTAGTGCCTAGTCGATGTTCTTAAAGGAACACTCTGCCGATTTTCAACCAGCTTTGTATCATTACAAAATCAGTAGTATTCACCTTATTCTTTGCCCACACATTGACGCTTCCGCATTATGTCATTTTGTAATAGTATTTCTGTTTTAGACTTGCCAAAAACCCCGCAGGCAAGATGGCCGCCCACACTCCCCTCCTAAACTGGCAGAATTACTCCCCCATAAACTAACATATCTTGGCCAATAAGTATGTAACATACAAAATAAAACAACCCGTAATATCTTAATTTTATGTAGAATGCAGAGGACATGTAACTGTTTAGTTAAACTTGCATTCCAGGAATATTGTGCTCTAAAGATGACGTTAGTGGCTCAAGACTGTTTCGTCCTGAAACCCACATAGGTTGTGCCATGCGTAACCTATGTGGGATTCGAAATAACACATCCGAGATAGAAACGTTATGAATATAGCCACGTTATAAACAACAAACTAACGCTGGGGATCTGTATGGAAACAGTGTTACTCAAAATGGTTAAAAGTTATATCAATTTGGTCATTCAGTGGCATTTTACTGCCATATAACATAACTAACTAGGGGCTAATATTAGCCACAGTAGGCAACTAGCGCTGAACCGGAAGAACAAATAGGTTTGCGTTGAACGCGGAAGAGAGAAAAAGTGGGCGTGGTGAATAAAGTGAATATCAGAAAATTGTAAACAGTTTTGCAGCCATTAATTTACTAATTTACTAATTTATTTATTTTTTATTATAATATGTATTTATTTATTTGGGGGGGGGGGGGGGCATTTTTGCCTTTATTGCACAGGACAGCAGGGAGACAGGAAAGGTCGGGAGAGAGAGAGGGGATGACATGCGGGAAAGGACCACGGGCCGGACTTGCCACCGGGATACCCCGGCATTCATTTAATTTGACAGTTATTGAGAGTTGATTTGAGTTAAGTTGTGGACCAGTGATGTAATTCATCCAAAAAATTACATCACTGTTCCACAACTTAAGTCAAATCACCTCTCAATAACTGTCAAACTAAATGAATGCATGCAAAACTGTTTACTACTATTGATTTTGTAATGATACAAAGCTGGTTGAAAATGGGCCGTGTGTTCCTTTAAGCAGAGAAGGTGTTTGGCAGAGAGAGGGAGAGTGGGTCAGGAGGGCAGGGCTCTCTCAGACTGACTGACAGCTCGGTCGTCATGGTGAGTAATTTCCTCGCTCACACACACCAGTTATTAAATCTTTCCCTGGTTGTCCAGGTCAGCCAGAGAGTTTTGAAAGCATCACTGGCCCTATTGTTACCTCCGATTGATTAAAACCTCTCTCTGGGCTCCAGGGTGTCTGATAGCTGCTGGCAGACTTTAAATGGTTCTGCACAGATCCACGGCCTGCGTCTGGCTTTATCACCTGTTGGACTTGATGGATGGCTGGCTGGGTGTCTCAGCCTCGTCTGTATGGAGTTGTATCTGTTGTCAGTGTAGGGGGTTGGGGGTAACTTTGGCCCCCACTGTGGCTGCAATTTCTGCCCCTTGATCATGGTTTTTAGGGGCATTCTTAGATTTCTTGTGACATGTTTGCCCTTGCCCCTGGATAATTTCCTACTACACTGTCTGTTGTAGATGCCCATAACAGGCCTACTTGGACAGGTATTTCTCACATGATCTGAAAAGACCAAACTGGACGGAGACCAGCATGTGGACTGAGAGATGGCTTCTGGATTCCAGAGCTGTCTATGTGTCCCCACTACCTGTTTTTATGTCTGGCCACAGTTTGAACTTCCTGTTACAACGTGTTTAAGAGAGTGTTCCACTGGCTGCATGACATGGCTTAGCCATGCGTGAATAAAACTTATGTTAGTGGGGAGGATATCGATAACCGATATGAACACATACGGCCGTTAATCGATATTTACCGATGTCAATATGATCTGTATAAAAACAAGTTTCTATCATAATCACATTTTGTACACCAAGGGCGTAGGTTTGATTTTGAAATTGGTAGGGACACAAACTGCACGCAAAGTGCACAGCACGAGAAATGAGTGCACGGTGCTAGAAATTGTTTTTGTAGTCAAAATCTGACTAGTCAAAACAAATGGGGAGAGATGCTCACTCTCATAAAGGAAATAAACACGATACTATTCCTATATTTGTATAATATTCCTATAAGGTGTGTATGCAATAGTCAATAGAGAGTTTGTACTGTAGTAAACTTATTGTACTTTCTGCTATTTGTATATCCTACAATAGTTCTATAATATTACTATGATATTCCCTAGGGACTATAGGGACTTGCAGAGTGAGAGAAGCAGAAGTGTACTGTACAGTGATACAAAATAGACCAGGAGTCTATTTAAAGGATAGCTTTACCGGTAATCAACCCACTTTGTATCATATAACACATTTGTATCAACCCACACATTTGTAACAACCCACATTTGTATCATAATTAGAGCTGGGTATTGGTTCAAATTTCAAGAATCGATTCGATTCCGATTCACAAGGTTGCAAATCGATTAATTTCGATTCGATTCGATTCCGATTCGATCAATTTCAATATTGATTTGGTTAGTGATACCAAAACGTGTTTTTTGAGCTGTACCCTGAATTACATGACTGTCCAGTTATGTAACACAGGGGTTCCGAACCAGCCAAGTAGATACATGGGGAAACAAAGTTGCAGACCTGTTGTCAATTTTAATGGTTTTAGTTACACATATATTTACTCACCAGGTGGTGACAAAGGGTAAATAACAGCCTTTTCATCTGTCAATAAAGACACTTTCACAATTATGCACAGTGATTTGATTTCAGCCTATATAATTTCTAAAAGTAGATATTAATGATCAAACATTTCCATTCATGTAGCCTACAGTATTTATGTTTTTGTTTCAACTACAAACATAAATAAACGTCAACTTGAAACTATGTTTCAACTACCACACACAACATAATATTTTAGCCAGTTTATTTAAAAAAAAAAAAAAAAAAATCGATCTCTGGACATATGAATCGATAATCGAGGATTAAAATAAAAATCGATTAAAAATCGGAGAATCGATTTTTTGAACCCAGCCCTAATCATAATCTCGGTAATGTAAGCACATGGGCAGTGTTTTACCTTCTCTCTCTGTTTACCTCATGGAGAAAAATGTTCCTGCTGCTGCCTGCAGAAACTCCGCCCCCACCAGCTGCAAGTCTAAGGCTTGTTAAGGCTCTCCATGCATTCTCCTGGATGTGCCATACTTAAATAAACAATAACAGCCGCCCTTGGAGCAGATTCTGCCTCTGCAGCAGAACTTCCGCAGCTCCGTTGTGACGGGTTGTGGCGTAAAACGCGTTACAACGGCCCGCTTTGCCAGAGGAGGAAAGGAAATGGGAGATCTCTGTGAGGAAAGTGGAGAGAGAAGGTAATCACTGCCCATGTGCTTATATTCCCGAGATTATTAATGATACAAAGTGGGTTGATTACCGGTAAAACCATCCTTTAATCTTTCATGACTTTAGGGTAAAATTTTACTTTCAGTTTAGAAATAGGCTACAGCTGATGCATTATGTGGCTATCAGGACAGAATTAGTGGACTGGAGAAACAGAAAAATCATTAATAACTAGATGTAACTTCACAACTTCAGGGACGGAGACAGGGGATTACCTGAATCTGCTGTGCAGCTGGCAGCAGAGGTCTATAACCTGAAGGACCCACAACACTGCCTGCCTGGGCTGGTTGCTATGGTAATTAATTGGAGCTCGTTAAAAGTATGCACTGACTAGAAGCATGCCTCTCACCTCCTCTCTCTCCCTCTCTCTGTCCACAGGTGCCTTGAATATAGAGAATTACACATTTGGCGTCTATTGTAATGTACAGTTACAGACAGCAGATTTGATCATTTGTTTGATAGGCCTATAGACCTTATTTCATTGCTGTAACTCACGTACGGGCACGCCCACCGCTGCCATGTTGTTGACATAGCGCTGCAGCGCTCAAGTGACAGCCTATGTAAGAGCAGAGTTTATAGGAAGCTAGTCTTTCCAGACGTTTGGTGAGCGGCGCCAACAACGCCACCTAACCACCAAACTTCTGGGAATTTACTGTTCCAAATCTGGTTCATTGAGCCCGGCGAGAACGGCCGGCAGCAGACACGCCTACATTTATTATTAGAATTTTATTTGGTAGCGGCAATGCAATGTTTCATAGTTCCAATATAGAGCAAGACACTGATGTGCTGCAAAGAGAGTTTATACCTGTTGTTTATTTTACAATAATTTGTCCTACCCGGAAGTGGCCCGCATGCTACTGTGAAGCGCTGTGAAGTCATCAGACAGCAGGCTCTGTAACGTAACCTTGGGAGTCGGGCATATCGCTGGGGGAAAGACCTCTAGCCGCCGGGGCCGGATGAAACACGTCCTATTAACAGGTTATGTTTGTTTCTAAGTGATTAATATGTTTCTCCACAAACGCGACAGCACCGGTTCTGCATGAGCGTCACTGCTCCCAGAAAGCAGGCCCACAACACTCATGATTGGCTCTCCGATGCAAGGCTTCCAACAGCACCACCTAACGTTATGAAAAGATTTAAATAGTAATATTCTCAGTCTTACAGTAGTGAAACGGATTAAGACTGAGAGCTGAGGTGAGTCTAACGGCGGGTTCACACACACGCCTAGAGCGACGCTTTAAGCAACGCCTAAGCAACGCATAAAATTTAGGCGTCCTTGTTAACAGAAGAGAGCGTTCACACATACCGCTGCCACGCTGCGCTGAAGCCACGCTCGCGCTGCGCTGCATTTATCGTTTAGGCGTCTGTTCTATTTTTCAGCGTCTAGGCGCGCTGAACTGTCAAGCTGGCTGTTGTTTCTGATGGACTTGGGCCATATTTTCTACCGAGTTTGCCCAAAAGGGAGGGTGGAGCGCAAATTAACGAGTGCATAGTAGGAGAGCTGTCCTTCATGTGTTCCTCTATTAACGTCTTTTCTGTCAGATGTATATACAGTATACCCCCCCTGTCTCAATGCATGTATCACTCATGGTGTTGATGACTCATAGTCACATGATTACCCGAGGGAAAATAACAATTACAGCCGGCCAGGAAATAGACAGACATCGTCACTTGCACATTACAATAAAAAAGAGGTTTATATTACTCACCCATGCTATAAATCAGATCTGAAAAGTGTAAAACACCACTGCTCATGTGATCAGCGTAGCGCAGAGCGGGGCTTCAGTGTGGCGTCCTGTGTGAACGCAAATAGGCGCCTAGCGTGCATGAAGCAATGCCTATATGTGTGTGTGAACCCGCCGTAATAGGAAGCTAGCCGCCGTTAGCATTACCTGTATCGTTCCTGTTGTGTTTGGCTGGTGACCTGCGTTATACATGGCTGTAGTAATGACAGCAAATGTCCCCGTGGTTTGTTTCTATCTCTACCGTCCACAGACGTGAAGGGAGCGAGACTGAGGATACGTCAGCACAGGAGATGTGTGGATTTAGGAGAGACAGGTGAAACTGACAGCTCCTCACAGCAAAGTCTGTTCACCTCATTTTTTCTTTTGTTTATTATTACAGGCATTTACGGCAGCATACAAACAACAACTCTGGGTTTTTTATTGCTGGCATCACCATCGCTATTTTGTAATGGAACAGAAACGACAATAAGGCTGTTACTAGTTGTCAGCTGCAGCAGCGCTGTGCGTGCAGGATGGTATGTCAACAATATGGTGCCGTCCAGGGTTAGCGAATAAGATCTATAGTAGCTGAGATAACCCCACGTGGCGTGTTTTGAAAATGTAGGCTACCTGTAGGCTAATTATTTACACACACAAAACAGGATTTTGAGGTGTTGTTATTTATAGTTTATTATGCATTGATTTTTTTTGTCTTTGATACCAAATTGGGTTGCAAGTGGCTCATGAACTAAAATGAGTTTGACACCCCTGGCTTAAAGACAATACATACAAAATCATACAAATGTAAACTCGTACTCGGTCTGCAAAAAAGTACAGTAGTATCGGTGTATCTAGGGATGGGACGGATCCAATATCGGTATCTTGTGCCGATACTACTGACTGACGTAATTTCCAATATCGGTATCGGGTGCCGATACTACTGACTGACGTAATTCACAGATTTTAGGGCTGTCAACCTTCCTCTATAATCCATTTAGATTTTCAGTGCTTTATTATTTTAACTCATTAAGTGCCATAGACGACCTAACTCGTCTTACATAATCCAGCGCTTAAGTGCCAAGGACGGACTAACTCGTCTTACATAAAGATTTTTTTTTTTTGACAGTGGGACATCAATCAACCCCTTTTACATCTTCGAGATAACTATTTGGAGCAAGAGCATGTGTGTAATCTATTTTACCGACCACTAAGTGGCGACAGAGACCGAGAGAAGTCACAGCCACGGGACCCAAAAGCCACAAAAGCAGCCGCCTCCCGCGGAAGAAGCCCGGACACACACACACAGAACGGACAGAGATCCCTTCCCCCCAGAGCCGCGCAGCAACGCGCGAACACACACACACACACACACACACACACACACACACACACACACACACACACACACACACACCGCGGAAGCAAGCCATTCAAGGAAATGGCGACGCGATTTTACAGTAATCCATTTCAGACTCGTCTTGCCCGACAGGCAAGCAGGCAGGCAGGCACGCAGACAGACAGGCAGGCAGCACAACGCGCTTCTGACACGCCCGCTGAAGCCAGGAGGAAGGAGGAGAAGACACACGGAGGGAGGAGTTTGAATGAGAGGGGTGTTTCCTGTTGTTATGGAGGAAATTACTGTTCAAAACTATTGTTTAGAATGTCTGACGGTCTTACTGATGCCAAAAATGAATGGTTAAAGTGACTGTTTCACAAAAAGCCATTTATCTCTGAATAAATTTCCAGACGCTGAAACCATGCTGTACTCAACGGCTAATATCTACATAACTACTAACTCTGCAAACTAACTCTTTTAGACAGAGAAAGCACACATTCTATTAGTTATTTTTAGATGATTGATGTTCATGAATTCTTAACAGAAAAGAATCCTCGGCTGTTCTAAAATGAGCCAGAATCGTCAAAAACACCCCTGGCACAACTTACCTACAGGAATGAAAACATGGCTGGCATTCAATGTGTTAATATTCAATTATTATTCGAATTTTTTATGTATTTTTAATGCTCAAATTTAGCCTATTTCTCTGTACCTATAGGCTTATATAAAGCCTAATAACTATACACTATCAGCATGTTGTTGTTGTTATGTCCCGTCCTGTCTAGTAGAGGGCAGTCCAACCACTTAAATGTTCTGTTGTAACATGACTACATGAGGTGACATCAACAATCTTTATTATATATCATCTTATTTTATCCAACCTGCCTCTGACCAGATGACTAATGAGCTAATGGTCATATTTGCAATACATTCAGATGTAATGTCACATGATTTACTGATACATACAGATAATAACAACAAGGGTATCTTTGTTGGCAATCAGCTCACGTCACACCCCAGCCAAACCCCCCCCCCCCCACCTTAGTACGGTTCCGTGCAGCTGCCTGAACAGAGCCACACCCATGTAATCTTGTCAGACACATGCAGCATCTGACAGAAATAGAACAGGTATGTATTTTTGCCGCACCGCATCGCATACCTTGACCATCTATTAACATGGGCGAGAGTCTGTTTCAGCAGCGGTACCGGAGCCACACAGAGCCGTACCGCAGCTGGTTGACATTGGGCTTAAGGCGATCATGTGTCTGTCGTGTGAAGAGTTGGTGCGAGCGGGAGGAAACGCTGGCCGATATAATGAACTCTGCGGGGAATGTCCTGACATTATTTGCCTTTTTTCCCACACTTTGCTATTAGTATTCCAACCCACAACGCTGTGCCCTGTTTTCACTACTCCCTCCCTTTTGTCCTGTGTTGCCATGGCAGCCTGCTTGGAGGGGAGACAAGCTGGGTTACGTGAAAGGAAGCACACTGCACTGTCGTGTGTGTGTGTGTGTGTGTGTGTGTGTGTGTGTATTTTCAGAGTTAATATCTAATCCACTGGATTAAAATTGGTGTTACATGCCTTGCTCAAGAGCATACAGTATGTCTTTGTTGTCCACTGTGGAGTTGTCTGCTAATGCTTGTGTGTGCGGGTGTGGGTGGATGCATATCAGCTGATAGACACTGTTTGGGAAACATACTTTTAAAAGTATTTATTAATTACTTTGCTTCCTTACTTAAGATTACTGCTCGTTTCTGATTGGCCCACATGTTGTAAACTCATTCACTACCCAACCTGCACAGCTGTTTAATCAAACAGCGCAGCTAACATTATTCGTCTCGGCTACTGTACGTCAGCCTGTAACCCTGCATTGCCTCGGCTACTGTATGTCAACCTGTAACCCTGCATCGTCTCGACCACTGTACGTCCACCTGTAACCCTACATTGCCTCGGCTACGAGAACCTGTAACCCTGCATTGCCTCGGCTACGAGAACCTGTAACCCTACATTGCCTCGGCTACGAGAACCTGTAACCCTACATTGCCTCGGCTACGAGAACCTGTAACCCTGCATTGCCTCGGCTACTGTATGTCAACCTGTAACCCTGCATCGTCTCGACCACTGTACGTCCACCTGTAACCCTGCATCGTCTCGGCTACTACAGCTCGCAGCTGACATTTTTTGGCTGTTTTTCTAAAATGTTGGTCGTTTGAAGCCAGATTTAGAGGAATATGTCATTTTAAATTAACATTAGTTGTGATGTCATTATTCAGTTTTAACCATCAATATTTGCTCCTTTTCTCATTAGAGTAAATACTGTATATTTATTTAGAGATTTTTGTCAATTAGATGTACTGGTTATTAGCTTAGTCACTCACTTCTACTAGCTTCACTAGCTACACTATTTCCACAGGAGTAATCCTGTGGGGATGGTGCATTCCCAAAGTGGGCCGCTGGCAGTCACTGTCAAAAAAGAAAAAGAAAGAGCATTCCCAAAGTGGGCCGCTGGGGTTCACTGTCCCAACCAATTTATTTATTTATTTAAAAAAAAAATTGCCTATTTTTTGGGCCCACTGGGATTTGTCCCGGTGCTCCCAATGGCCAGGCCGACTATGTCCGAACCAGCGCGTCACGGAAGCATCGAGCAGGAGCCTTGCCATTCACACTAGAATAGGGTGACCAGACGTCCCCAATTTTCGGGGACAGTCCCCGATTTCGGTGCTCTGTCCCCGGCTGGAGCTGTCCCCGAAAATGTCCCCGATTTTGGCCACAAAGTCAAATAATAATACTGGCAAGAAACTCGATAACAGAGCATTTGCGGCACCACAAAAGCCTGTCGTTGTGCACGTTGTGCAAAGTGCTGCCTGTGTGTGACAGAGTAGATCACAGAGTAGATGTCCTCCCTCTGCCCGTGCCGTGGTTTTCCCAGGACCCAGCTGCACGCAACTGAAGCCTCCGAGGTGGCGAACGAGAGGCGGAGTCTGCTTGCTGCTTTTGCTACCGTCCTTGTTTACCGGACCCCATTCAGCGGGTTATCCATCCCAGTTGTTTTGAATAGTTAAAAGTACAGTAAAACTATCTGGTAAGTAAGTGCAGTAACTAACTCAAAACGTTTTTGCAGAGAAGTCAGTAACGTTTTTATGTACACCAAACTCCATTGAAAAAAATGACAATTTTTAACATGATTGGCGATGGATCATTGTTATCTAGTCATTAGCCTACTGTTCCCTAAATTGGCCTTCAGCCATCAAAACTTTGATAACCCCTGGTTTAAATTAAACACAATAAGTCATATTTATCTCTAGATTACAATTTTAATCATTAAAATTGCCTTTTAGTATTAACATGATTTTTTAAATTATTTTGTCAGCATTTAATATTAAATTAGCAGTGGTCATGTGGCCATTGAATACTTGAAACTGGTGAGCGACACCCTAAACTCAAGGAAAGTGTTTACTGAGGTAATAAATCACTACTGTAATGTTTTTGTTTTGTGTAAATAAATTATCCACCAGTTGGTGAGGTCAAAGAGAGAAGTTGTCCCTCTCTTCCTGCCACTCTACACAATACACCAGTAGCCTATTTCCCATGAATTACCTAGGCTGTCTAATTTGTGGTAAATTGTGCCAGATAACTAGTAACCATTGTAAACTGCTTCTTTTTCAATTGTTTCAAAATCACAAAGTTCTTCATAGATCTAGCCTCTTACTTTTGCTCTCAAAGTGCACCAGATTTATGCATTTTACTGTAAAATGTACACAATTTTCTAAAAGTCGGGGGGGGCACAGCCCCCCCTGGGCCCCCCTAGCGGACCAGAAAATGTCCCCGATTTTCATTTGAGAAATCTGGTCACCTTACACTAGAAGCACTCTGTTTTGCTCTGCGCCGGTCACAACTTGTATTGACTTCATGGCATGCCTGGATTCATACCAGATGCCGAAACTATTGCTGCAGCACGCATGACGCTTCGCTTCGGCGAGGCAAGGCAACACGCTGCAGCCGGTGTGATCGGTCTCCCCTGTTAACAAGGACGCCGAAATGAAACTCCCTCCGCGAGGCATTGCTTCAGTGTTGGATACGCGTCTGGTGTGTTTGGGGGATCTTTAAGAGTTGTCTGATAATGAAAATAAGGATTACTCACTAAGTATTTCCTATCATTTCTAACTATCTCCATAAACGTTTGCCTTTTTTTCTTCCAGTCCTGTTAGTAATACTGTCTTTATTGTCTTCCTAATACTGCAAGGTTGCTTCTCCAGAAGTAAATAGGACATTCTGACATTTTAAATCAAATAATTCAGCTCATTAGCAAGACATTGGCTATAAGACACTGAGAGCATTTTTCTGACTGTGATGCTAGTCTTTTGTGCAGTTTCCTAGTGGGGGGGGGAGAGAATATTGCCTCTTTAGCTTTTTTGTAGCCAGTGAATGGACGCCTTTGTTAGCAACTGGAGTGCTCTGTTTTCATTGCTAGCTGTGGACAGTTAGCACTGCGAATGCACTCAATGCTAAATGTTGACCTTTCCTCTGAGTCATGTTGACTGACATCAGGTCTGCCCACAGATTGTAAGAAAACCCTCATTGTCTCTGCTAGCTGGCTAGCTGTTGTTGCTAAACCAAATCATGTTGCAGTAGCAAATAATAAGTTACAGCACAAGGAAAATATAATATAGCAAATGCCAATACTAGAATAGCTTAAAGAGAAATGCATGAATGAAAAATATGAAAACAACTCAAATTGACAATAATACATCAAGTAACAATAACATAGACACCAAAATCATCCTGTCCAGTTCCAGGATGACCTGATTACAATTTGGTGGTCAAAGGTCAAGGTCACTGTGTGACCTCACAAAAGTTCTAAGGTCAACTTCACTGTGACATCATAATGTTTTGCTTACCACTGTAGCTGAGGAAAACCACCTTGGGTCATTCTACAAAAACGGTGAAAGTGCTGTCATCTGGATATGGGGGAAAAAAAAGATTTGGCCTGGCAGTCAGAACACAAGGCCTTACTTTTGCAGACACCATAATTTGGACCCCAAGATACTTCTATGAGTCCACCCTCTTCACTTTTTCTCCGTGGATGACAGCCAGGACAGGGGGCATGGCCTCCTGCTCCTCTGGTAGTCCACAGGGGCGGACTGGGAAAATAATTCAGGCCGGGCATTAGATACCAAGCAGGCCAGGCCGATACGGGCCAACGCGCGTGCCGGCGTCCAAAGGGCGCGGGCAAAAGATTTGGGCCGTTTGAAGCCCAATTTGGGCCGTTTGAAGCCAGATTTGGGCCGTTTGAAGCCCAATTTGGATCGTTTGAAGCATGATTTGGGCCGTTTGAAGCGATATTTGGGCCGTTTGAAGCCAGATTTGGGCCGTTTGAAGGCAAATTTGGGCCGTTTAAAGCCCAATTTGGGCCGAGTCCAATTTTACAATGAGATGCACCCACTTTAACCCTGAATAAAGTAATAAAACCACTAGTAAACCAGTAGGCGGTGCCTGGCCTGCTGTTCAGTGAGTGGCCTGACTGCGGGCACCAATTATTATTTTTTTTCTTCTTCTTTTTTTTTTTTTTTTTGTTGCAGACCAGGCCAGGCCAGGCCACCGGGCATTTGCCCGACGTGCCCGATTATGCAGTCCGCGCCTGGTAGTCCACCACAAGCTCATTGGTTTTGCTGATATTGAGCTTCAGGGGATTGTTGTTGCATGATGTGACGAAGTCTCTGAGTGAAGACAGCATGTTTCTTTTTTTCCCCCATTTTCTCCCCAATTGTACTTTGTGAATTTATCCCCATGCTGCTCTATTGGCTGCCCCGGTCGCTGCTCCACCCTCTGCCGATCTGGGGAGAGCCGAGACTAGCACCATCATACCTGCCAACACTCCCAATATAGGCGGGAGTCTCCCGATTTTTTACCCTTTCTCCCGTTGTGCTCCCGCTTGGTAATTTCTCCCACTAATCTCCTGATTTGTAGGCTATGTGTCGTGAGACCTGGCAACCCAACCTAGCCAGAGGCAGTGACAAGTGCCTCTGGTGGTGCATGAGGTGATGGGATGCTCTGCCATATGTATCATATGTATACAGTCAAAGGGCTCCGCTCGCTTTGCCACTGGAAATGGATGAAACAGGTCCCAAGAAGAAGATATTTCAGACCACTTGGTGCGAGACCATCCCATTCCTTACCGCTACACACATCAGCAAATACCAGTGTTTCCCATACATAGGAGAATTTATGGCGCACCGCCACAACGAGATTTTGACCGCCACAACAAGATGTTGACAGTTTTTTTTTACCGCCTCTCAAAACTCCACATTGTTTAGTTTAGTTTAGTTTATTTCGATCAGAAAGAAAAGAATATTCACAGAATAGAAAAAAAACAGAAAACAAAAGATACAGAAGGCTGACCGAAAGGGTTTAGGGCTGAAGCTAACTAGCTTGTTAAATGCCCTTACCCTTATTCCTTTACGTTATATGTAAACATATGCAGTACATATGCATACACATGGATACATACATGCATTGATTTACACACACAAATAGCACATGCTCCTAATTATACATACATGCCCATACACACATAGGCTACCTACCACATATACATATAATTACACATACATAGCTAATACCAAACATACTACCGGAAATACAAGTGTCCCATAAGTCCTGATTATGTACCATCACGTCTATACTTCTCCAGAATAATGTTTCTATACTTTTTTTTGAATTGCACAAGATTTTTACTTTCTTTGATCTCGTCAGGTAATTTATTCCACAGTTTCACACCACAGACAGATACGCACATGCTCTTCAGAGTGCTATGAACAATTGGTTGTTTAAAATTCCATCTCCCTCTCAGCTCATAACCACCTTCTCTATCACTGAACTGTTTTTGTATATTACCAGGAAGTAAATTATGTCGCGCTTTATACAGAGTTTGGGCGGTTTTGAACTCCACCAGATCCCAAAACTTCAGCGTCTTTGATTTTAGAAACAGTACATTTGTGTGTTCATGATAACCTACCTTATTCACTATCCTTATTGCTCTCTTTTGCATGTTGCATATTGTCTGTAAGTTGCTTCTATAGGTGTTTCCCCATACTTCAACACAATAAGTCAAGTATGGTAAGAAGAGTGTACAGTACAGTGTTTGCAATGATTTGATGTTCAAAAAGTGCCTTGTTTTGCATAGAATCCCCACAGTGCTTGCTAACTTGGACCTGATATATCTGATATGTGGTTTCCAGCTAAAGTTGTGGTCGATTATTACTCCTAAAAATGTGTTCTCATGTACTCTTTCTAGTTTAACACTGTCAATCATTAATTCTACAGGAGTATTCAGATGTTTATTAGTTTTGCCAAAGATCATAAATTTTGGCCCGGTGTCTGTCTCTCTCTCTTTCAGAAACACACAGGGCAGCGGAGTGATGATTGAGTGATATCAGAGCCAATCAGAGGCAGAGTAGAACGGATTAGATGTAATTTTCAAGACACGTGATCGATTAAATGCATCGTGATTCGTTGAGATGCACGTGAGGGAGGCGACCGCCTTTCCTCCGAAAGTCCGCAGGCAGGAAAATCACATATCCCACCTACTCACCACCACGGTGTCCGCCTGTTGCTGAATCTATTGTGTTATTTCCATCAGTCTTTTGTGTTGCTGCCTTCGTCTCTGGTGAAATAAAATCGATCTCCTTGCTCAGCCTTAAAGGAGAACTTACCCCCAAAACACTTTTTTTCAGCTTTTAACCAATATATATGACTTTGGGGGTGATGTGTGAAGAATGCTCGTCAACATTTCCACATTTGTGACCAAACTGTTGCCATTCTGCCATCTGTATCATTTTTCAGCAGCATAACTGGCATAAGCGCCCTCTAAGGGTGGAACACTGCTTTTTTTTGCCCTCAAATGAATGGGATATTTGATACGTCGTGACGTCACAATGAACCAAAGACTATGGGATTTCAAGATAGTTACTCCCCTACTCCCCCTGTACCCTTTCGGCTCCTCACAACTCCAAGCCTATTCCCATGATGTCACTTGACCTGTTAATCACCTGTTAATTTATTACAATCACCTATTATTTTCCTACCAACTCCTATGTAACACAATACTATCAATAAACGCCACTATAATCATAAAAGGAAGGACATGGCATTGTGTTGCTGTAAATCATTCCCAACCAAAAACCCTGTGCTCTTAAAATACTGAACACCACGTTGTCATATTTGACACGTCTTCATTGTAGACGGTTTATCGCTGAATGTGTCATTACATTATTAATATCCAGTGTTGGGCAAGTTACTTTAAATTAGTAACTTAGTTACAGTTACTAGTTACTGCTCTGAAAAGTAACTCAGTTACTTTAAGTTACTCATTACTTTCCAGGTAACTAGTTACTAGGAAAGTAACTTGAGTTACTTTTTTTTTTTAACTCTTAATTCTCTTATTAATGCACACACATGATTTTGGGGTTGCTGTAGCACAGTGTGGGACAAGACAACTGTCAAATTTGATCATTGTACCCATTATCACTATGACGAAAAGTAGTGGAACAAGAAAACACAACATTTAGGCATTGAGGCATATTTATTGTTGCCTTCAAAAAGTAGCCAGTACACTTTTGGCAGTGTATAATTAACAACTGTATCAGTAGTCTATAATATCCTGGCTGAACAACATAAACACTGTGGTTACCGTTTGTAAAAGCAGAGTGACACTCAGCAGCAGAGCCCAGCGCTGCCTGCAGATAGGGACAGAGCAGAGCCCCAAAGCAGCCGCTCGGCAAGGCAGCAGACTTGCAGGCATTTTTTTTCCCATTTCATGACCAAACAACGCGAAACACACCGTGAACACCCTCCAACGCGAGGGGAATCTGTAAGTGAGAGACGAGTGCTGTGCTTGCCTGGGTGCAGCAGGACACTGGTGACAGACAGCCTGAGAGAAGCGAGGAGGAGAGGGCTCCATGCTGCTGACTCGCTGAGCGGTGTGAAGTGAACACCGCTACCGTACACAACACAGCTCGCGCAAAATGACCCGTTTCACTATCATAATTTGGTCCAGTAACATTAGAAAGTATAGAAGTGCCGCACGATTAGCCTACTTCCTCATCAGACCGCCGTCAGACTCGCATTTTCCTCTCTACCCTCGCTGCTGTAGGTCCCGCACAGAATCATGAAGTAACGAGTAACGAGCCTGTTTAAACCGCAATAATTGTAAGTACGTTACGTTACTGCTGAAGTAATTCGTTACAGTACTCGTTACCGCAAAAAGTAACTTAGTTACTGTAACACGTTACTTAATAATGCGTTAGTCCCAACACTGTTAATATCTTACCTGGATAAGCTCAAATGATGATGTTTATATTATCAGTCCGAGTTGGAAGCACTCTCTCCCGGCCAGTCAGGCGGGAGAGAGTCGTATCCTCATGCACGAGCCCCAAGCGGGGGCGCGCAAGGCAGCAGCAGTGCTCTGCCTCTCATGGCCGAGGCGGGGGCTTTTGCATGGGATGAGAACAGTCTGACATTTCCGCAAACAAATCTCATCGCAGTTTAGCGCATGTAAAATATAACGCTATACTACGACGTGACAAAGCTGCTCTAAACACATCGGCTACTATAATATATTTCCCTGCATCTCATACTGAGATTATATCGGTATTGAGTTTGGACAGACTGAATGGGCCGAGGAGGATGAGGAGAGATCTGCAGCTCTGCCCTGCGCTGCGCCCTGAGAGACACTCACCTCGCTCCGACTATAGCAGGCTACTCAGCTACTGCAGCCTCACTGACGCTGTGCCCCTGTCTGTGAAAAGCGTCCTGTCCAGTCGCACCTTCGCAAACAGATGCGGGATTCCCGCAATCCTGTACCCAATCACTGATTGAGCAGAAAAATCGCACACCAGCTATTTCTGTCTGTGTTTGTTTGTTGTTGCTCCATGAGGGTTACAGAGCGCCCCATGCAGGAGCCTGTTTCGCCAGCCAGGGTCTGGGAGGAGGGAGGGAGGGGGAGAACGCAGCCTGCAACTCTGCTGAGAGGAAAACTTTTGCACAACTTTTAACAAGAATCACGAAAAGCTCCCAAACGAAAATTAAAAACGGATTTGATGGGGCGTTATATCGCAAGTTGGACGAGGGAATGACGTGGAGAAATCTCGCATTGTGATTACATAAGCTGAGAGCGGGGCGTTTGTCCTCACTGTGCTGTGTGCTGCGGTAACGAGCCTCGCGTCACTAGTCTCTCCTAACGTAACATAAGACAAGCCACGCACACACACATGGGAGAAAAATTATAAAATTTCTAGTTCGCCACTGAATGGCCAAATTGATATAACTTTCAACCATTTTGAGCAACGCTGTTTCCATACAGGCCACCAGCGTTTGCTAGTTGTTGATATTTATAAAGATATTGCAGCTCTCAAATAAATTATTTTCGAGGCGGTGGGCAAACTGTAATGGCGTCGATTTCCGAAAAAAAATCCTGAGCTGAACACAGCCAAAGAGTATAGTATAGACAAGAGTATATGTCATTTCTTGGTTTTTTCCATAGGTTTTTTCAAATCACTGTTCTGATACATATCTAGGGGGTAAGTCCCCCTTTAACATGACGGGTTTCAGTTTTTTTGTTTTTGTTTTTTAACTTTCTTTTTATTGAAGTTTTAGAGTTTTAGAAGTTGTAGAGATGTTATTAGCATGTTGCAGTCTGTTATATATTTGTGAAATAAGATGTTTGTTGTTATTGAATCTATATGAATCAGTAAATATATTAATCAGATTCAGTTAATTGGTTTCTTGTTTGATTTCTTTGTTATAGTAGTCTCTAACCTGGAGATATCTGAAAAAATCTTTTTTCTCAAGACTGTAGGCATTTGCAAGATGTTCAAATGAATCCAGACCACCAGCCTTAGTTATGGTGCAATATGCTGTTACCCCATTCTCTGCCCAATGCTTAAATTGTTTATCTAGTCTCAAAGGTTTGAAGTCTGGATCGTATGCCACCCATCTAAGTATTCTTGTATACTTTTCCAGATGTAACTTTCTACAGGTCTTATGCCATACATTAAGGGCTACTTTGGTCCACTGGTTTGCTTTATCTAGATAGGCAACCTGATGTTTACAATTACCTAGTATAGATTGTGCAGGAGTGTTGAATTGTTTCAATTCCAAGTCTTTCCACTTGGCTGAATAATTTGAGTTGCACCAGCAAACCAGTGGCCTCAGCTGGGCAGCGATATAGTAATCCTCAAAGCATGGCAGAGAAAGTCCGCCTTTATCTTTTGATAATTGTAATATACTGTATTTGATGCGTGGTCTTTTACTATCCCATACAAATCTTGAGGTCATCCTATTCCATTCATTGAAATCTTTAGGGGGGACTACTACGGGAAGCGACTGAAATAGATACAACAACCGGGGAAGTACATTCATTTTTATCGTTTCAATTCGGTTCGACAAGTCTAATGGCAGAACTGACCATCTATCAAGGTCCGCCTTTATAGCCTTAATAACAGGACCATAGTTATTTTCGTATATTCTGGTAATATCTTTGGGGACCCATACACCCAGATATTTGATGGCAGGAGATTCCCATTTGTCATTGAATCTGCTCCGTAAAACGGCTGATGGTGTAAATTTATAGGAAAGTAGTTGGGACTTGCGTATTGCGTGCGTATTCAGTTTATAACCTGAGTATAAGCCAAACAGCGTCAAGAAGGACATCAATTTAGGTATACTCCTCTCCGGGTCTCCCAGAGTCAACAGAACATCATCTGCAAACAAGCTTATTTTATACTCCACACCTCCAATCAAAATCCCTTTAATCTCTGGATCCTCCCTCACTGCCTGTGCCAATGGTTCTGTAAAAAAACGCAAAGAGGGCGGGGCTAAACGGGCATTCTTGGCGGCAGCCTCTCTCTAGTGTAATGGGGTGGGACAAGTGTCCATTAGTTCGTATTCTAGCTGTGGGTGATGAGTATATTGACTTAATGCACTGTACAGAAAGTACACAAAGCCAAATCGCTCCAGCACCTGATATAGATAACCCCACCCCACCGAATCAAACACCTTCTCGGCGTCCAGGCTGATTAGCGTTGTGCTGATTCCTTCCTTAGACACATAGTCGATCACATGAAGTGTTCGCCTAATGTTGTCCTGGGTTTGCCTGTCTCCGGACAAACCCCGTCTGGTCTTCGTCTATCAGCTCTGGAACTATAAGGTCAATTATTTTGGCAATTATTGATGCGTACAGCTTATAGTCTATATTTAAAACAGATATTGGTCGGTAAGAGCTACATTCTACTTTATCTTTACCTTCTTTGGGGATTATAGTTATAACTGCTTCGTTCCATGACTGGGGCATCTGTCCTTTTTTAAGAATGTAGTTGAAGCAATTGAGAAGCATCGGCATCAGCTCAGGCCTAAAAGCTTCACCAATACAACCGTCAGATCCAGGCGATTTCCCCGCCTTCAGCCGGGCTACAGCTCTATCTGACTTTCTCTTGTTTTTTGTAAACAAGGTTGCGGATGTGAGAGCCAGCATTTCCCCCTCCCTCTCCCCCCTCCCCACCTGCCCAGCCAGGCATTCAACTTTGAGCTGTTTTGCCCCTATCTCCCATCAAGATCTCATTGACATAGTTAATTCCATGAAACTCTCTTCCAGTCCACTAGATGTCATCCCCACCTCCATCCTGAAAGAAGCAATCAACTCTGTTGGCCCCGGTTTGGTTTTCATCACCAACTTTTCTCTCGAATCAGGCTGTGTCCCTTCATATTTTAAGCAGGCGGTTGTCGAACCCCTCCTTAAGAAACCCAACCTGGACCCCTCCCTCCCAAAAAACTATAGACCTATTTCCAAGCTGCCTTTCACCTCCAAAGTCCTTGAAAAGGTTGTTGCTAACCAGCTCAACTCTTTTCTGGCCAACACTAACACTCTAGATAAATTCCAAACTGGTTTCCGCACTAAACATTCCACAGAGACTGCACTCCTCAGGGTCTCAAACAACATTCTGATGGCTGCAGACTCGGGTGAATGCGTGGTGCTGGTCATGTTAGATCTCAGCGCAGCATTTGATACTGTGGACCACAGCATCATGCTGGATAGGCTTAGAGAGTGGGTGGGCATTTCAGGGAGAGCCCTAGATTGGTTTTCCTCATATCTCGGAGGACATCCTACTGGACTGTTTAGCTGCCATTGAGGGCTGGATGGCGAGTAATTTCCTCCAGCTAAATGCGGCGAAGACAGAGGTACTTGTAATAGCCTCAGACACCCTAGCAGCCAAGGAAAAAAACCTAATGGGGCCCCTCACCACCAACGTTCACCCCCACATCAGAAATCTTGGGGTGCTCTTCGATCAGGCTATGAACTTGGATAAACATGTTTCCTCACTGACCCGCAACTGTTTTTTCCACATCCGCAATATCGCTAAACTCAGGTCCATTGTGTCTCATGCAGAGTTTGAAATGGCTGTCCACGCATTCATATCATCTCGGTTAGACTACTGTAATTCACTTTTCACCTGTCTCAGTAAAGCTTCTGTACACCGTCTGCAGCTGGTTCAAAACGCTGCCGCCCGCTTACTCACCAGGTCTAAAAAGTCCTGCCATATCACCCCCATTCTAGCCTCCCTGCACTGGTTACCAGTTCATTTCAGGATCCAGTATAAGATCCTGTTAACCACTTACAAAGCTCTAAACGGCCAAGCCCCAGCCTACATCTGCGACCTCATTCCACCACACCACAACACCCGTTCTCTGAGGTCCTCAGACCAGGGGCTCCTGGCAGTGCCCAGGACCCGACTAAAGACCCGGTCCTGAGATCGGCTGCCTCCCTCAACCTGTTCAAGGGACACCTGAAGACGCACTTATTCAAGCAGGCGTTTGAGCAGTCTTAGGCCGATCATCACCTCACTGTCTTCTTGTTTGCATGTTGTTTTTAAGATTTTATCCTACTTTTGCTCTGTAAGCCCACCATTTTATGTTACTATTATGCCCTAGTGCCATGTAGGCCTATAATGTTTTTGACTGACATATTATGTACAGCACTCTGTGCATTCGTGCTGGGAGGGGTGCTTTAGAAATAAACTTTTACTTACTTACTTACTTAGCTAGCTCAGTGACAGTTATATCAGCAATTAGTGCCCTGTTTTGAGCTTCTCCTATTGAGGGAAGATCCAGATATTTCAAAAACTGGTTAACTACTGGGGTAGCAGCTTTATCAGGTTGGGTGTATAGTTCCTTAATAATAAACCTCGAAGGATTGTTGAATGTCTTTCAATTTATGAGAGATTTTGTTATTGTTAGGGTTACGTATTTTGTAAATTGTCCTCTCAGTTTGCTGTTTACGCAGTCTCCATGATAGAAGCCTCATTGCCTTTGGTCCATTTTCATAGTACGGTACTTTTGTTTGGTGAACCTCATTTTTTTCTCGTTCTCCTCATCGTATATTTTATTTAACTCTTGTTTAACATATTTCAATCGGGCCAATAGGTGGGGGTCTTTTTTTTTAATACAGGGGGAGTCTCACTGAGAGCAATGCTCTCTTTTTCAGGAGTGCCCTGTTCACATTCACACACACATTCATACCGGGAAGCTTCTCACACACATTCATACCGGGAAGCTGCCCAGTACAACCACAGTCTCATCTGCTGGCCACTGATCAGCTCCACTGGAGCAGTTGGGGTTAAGGGCCTTGCTCAAGGGCACCTCAGTGGTGGTAATGAGGGAGGGGCAAGCGCTGCCTTTTCACTTTCCCCACCCAGATTTATCCTGCCGGTCCCGGGGATTGAACCGACGACCTTCCGGTCACAAGCTCGCTTCTCTAACCATTGGGCCACCACTGCCACTTTTTGAGTAGAGTGTTGCATTTCTAGGTTCTTCATTTCCGTCTGCAGTTCTAATAAACGTCTTGTGTTTCTCTTTCTTCTTATAAGCAGAGTAGGCTATAAGCTTACCCCTTAATACTGCTTTCCATGCATCCCACAGTGTGTTTGGTGAGACTGTTCCGTTATCATTAATTTGCATATATTCTTTCAATTCTTTCTTTATATATTCTTTACAGTGTTTATCGTTCAGTAAACTAGTGTTAAGTCTCCATAGTGTGTCCTTTTTCCTATTATCTAGGTGCAGAGTGAGATATACTCCTGAGTGATCAGAAACATCTCTCACACCTATCTCACACTTGCTTATCCTATGTCTATCTGTGGTTGAAACAAAAAAGTAGTCCAGTCTGGAATATTCAGAGTGGCGGGGGGAGTAGTAGGTAAATTGCCTATCTGAGGGGTGGAATTCCCTCCATATATCTATCATACCAGACTCCTTCAACAGTTTACGCATGGATGTTGAGTATTGGTTGCTCCTCTTACGTAGATTTGTAGAGTCGAGTTTGGGATTTATTTGAATATTCCAGTCGCCCCCACAGATCAAAGTACCTGATGATTCTTGGACCAGTAAATTAAATATTCTCTTAATGAAAGTTCTATCATGGGCTGGAGGCATGTACACATTCAACAATGTAACTTCCCTGTTGTCTATTTTGCCCTTAACCAAAATATAGCGTCCATCCTTGTCTTTAATTTGCTGTCAATTGAAAATTTACCCTGTTGGAGATCAGTATGGCCACACCCCTCTTACGTCCCGAGATGTGGGAGGAGTAAAATGTATTCACAAAACCCATCTTTTTCAACTTTTCATGCTCTGAGTCGGAGAGATGTGTCTCTTGCCAAAAAACCACTTGTATCTTTTCCCTTTTCATTTTAGCAATCACTTTGCTTCTTTTCACTGGATTATGTAACCAGTTATCCTGTATTCCTGATAGTGCATGTCTTTAGTCTCTTTCTGTCATCAGTAACCCGCTGCAACCTAAAACACATTACATGTTCATGCCCTGAACTTGGGCATGAACATTTACAAAAATAAAAACAGAACAGAACCCAGAGGTTATAAAACAAAATGACTTCCACAGCTGGAGAACCAGTGTGCTCCCTGAATCTGAGGGGAAAACCTAAGCTAACATAAGGGCCCCTCTTAGGCGCAAAAAATAAAGCTGCTCCTATAAGTACAGCTAATAACATACCATTCTCTATGTCAGATTCACTACAAACCACTCTCCTATAACATAAACCGTCCTTTTGGGCTAGAAAGTAATCAATATGTAAATTCACACAAAAATGAGAAAGGAAGAGAGAGGGAGAGGCAAACAAAACAAAACAAAGGGCGAGAAAGAGAAAAATCGACACATTGTCAGATCACCTGATTTGTGAGCGGCGACATCTCCCCCCCCCGAAAGCGCGCAGCCTCTCGCGTATCTGCTCTGGATGGGATGGTGCTCGTTGACGTTGCTTGTTTCCTACCCTCTCCCATGCCAGCTTGGGTTGTTTTGGATCCACGTCGGGTCCTCCCTCCTGGCGATGATGAAGTCCCTCTTCCGTAGGTCCTCCGCGGCCTCTTTTGCCTCATTGTAGATCCTAGGTCCGCTTTCCAGGAACACCTTCAGCTTGGCGGGCGGGGGGGTTTGGAATCTCACGCCTTTCTCCTTAAGCATTCTTCTTATTCCAGCATATTCCCTCCTTTTCTTCGCTATTTCTGTCGGGTAGTCGTGATCGAAATAGATCCTCTTGCCTTTGTAAAAGACTTGCTTCTTTTTCCATGCACCAAACAGGACTTGATCTTTTATCATATACTCAAGGAAATTAATCACCATGGATCTCGGTGGTGCTTCTTTAGGTGGCCGTGGGCCCAGCGCTCTATGACAGCATTGTATTTTCAGATCAGTCTCGCCCAGAGCGGTCAGCTCAGTCTTCAAGAGTTTGGAGACAATGTCCATCACATTGTCCCCCTCCTCACCTTCCGGAATTCCGTAGATTCTGATGTTATTTCTCCGCGAGCGTGATTCCAAGTCTATCATTTTCGCTTGCATGGCTTCCTGTGTCTTTTTCACACCGTGGAGCATCTCGCCCAGCACTCTTCCACTTCAGCTACACGCTGCTCCGCCTCCTCAACTCTTGTTGTCGTGGACTTCAAATCATCCCTCATACTTCCCATGGCCTGGTTCATCTCGTCTCTGAATTCCGTCAACTCCTTCTTCATGTCCGATATCAGCGAGTCACGAAATGAGACCAGTTCGTTCTTTACATCTGAACGTATCGCCTTAACCTCAGAGTAGATATTAGCCAGTATGCTAACATTAGCTTCTGGAGGCTCGGATCCACCTGGATTAGCATTAGCAGTGTTAGCCGGGGTATCGTCGTCGGATTCCAAGCTTGATTTGTCTGATCTTGTAGTCATTTTACTGCTCTTGCCCCTTCTAGAGGTATCACCTTCCATATGCCGACCTTGCCTGTAAATTTCATGTACATTCAATGTAAACTCTTAATGAACTCCGACTGTGAATTAATGTAAATCCACTGCCTATTTAATGTCTATTTATCTCAGTCTGTAAATCTCATGTAAATTCAACGTAAATTCATATTTATCATCCACAGAACACTTCACTACTTATGTACATATTGTATATATTTGCTCGATTTGATTGTACTTGCAACTTTGTGATTGTCTAGTTATCTTCTAGGGATGGGCATTTTAACCAATTTAAAAACTCAAGTACTCTCCTTCTATTATGAACGAGTAATCAAGTACTCGCTGTGGGGGGGGGGGGGGGGGGGGGGGTTGGGTGGCTTTGGGGGTCCATGTGGAAACACATGCTTAACCCAAGTTTGGCTATGTTAAGCAGTTAATTTTTAATATCTATTACTATGTAATGGGGTAATCTGCTGTCTATGGGGCTGTTCACACATAACGTTTGCATGGAAAAAGCACTACCTGTAGCACTTTTTGTGAGGAGGGGGACCATTAGGTGACGTTAGCCACAGCTGTTGTCCCTACCTCAGATCTCTGGTGGTTGGATGGCATTTAGCGCTTTGTTCGAGCAGACTTGTGAAACAAGCGAAGGCTCATTTCCAATAGGCCTACATGTCCGGTATAATCCATTCTGCTTCATGATCACTGTTAAAGTAACGTAAATCCACGGGTTACAAGGTCCGGTGTTCTGCCAAAAAGTGAAAACTGACCAGTGACCATAACGTAGCTGCAGCTAAATAGTGATCGCCATGAAGCAATAGACCAAATCACCGTGACGTCACCATGTAAACAAATTTACTTCCGGGTACCACTTGGGAAAGGCGGCAGGTTTAAATGTGCGTGTTGTCATATAAATGCTGTCAAACCCTCTCGTTGTTTTCGGCCGACTACTTTCAATTTAAATGGTTAAACGGTTGGTAAACATGCTTGTCCGACGTATCTAGCCTTTCTTCTGTGTTTGTTTTATGTAGTGTTAGCTAGCTAATAAAGTTTGTTTGTCTGTCAAACTCGCTGTTTTTTTACGTTACAGACAGAGTAACCTCGCGTCACCAGGCTCTTCTCGGCGAGAAAGAGCCTGGTACAGACAGAGCTACTGACGCCAGGTCAATTTAATTTAGCTTCAAGTCTACTCTAGTCTGGTCCAACAGGTAAATTAGCTAGTCTGGTCTCCACTAACGTTAGTGAAAGTGTTGTTATGAATGATATTAAACAACAACACAACACGGACGAACCATTTTTGTCTTCTTTGTCTGTTTTTGTCTTCAACATGTCAGTTTGTGCCGTCCACCGCCATTATAATGTGTGGACCTCAGGGGTACCCGGAAGTAAATGTAAACATCCCGCTGATTTGGTCTATAAAGTGATTCGTTCTCCACATTTCCTGAGGCTAACGTTATGGGACAACGACGACAGTGTAGTCAGTAAACTAGTGCCACGTTTTCAATGAGTTTTATCGGGGGTGCGTCTGTCTTGTGTTGTTAACGGGAGCGCATCTCCACCAGTCAATTTTCGTGATGAGCTGAGAAACTTCCAGTTAAAACTTTCAAAATAATATTACTTTACAAAAGTAAATAGCTTATTGATGCACGTTGGATGAGAAAAAGGTATTTCAACAAACAAAGCAGCAAACCTTTTATCAAAATACTCGTGATGTTAAGATTACGAGTGAAACTGTGGCTGTAAAGCATTACTCAAAATGAATATTAATGCCAATGTTACAATAAGGGTTTTATTTTGAAAGCCCTAAAGCAGATGACATACTTTTACATTCTGGCTGACTTGACGCCCGTGCAGTTATGCCTATCTGAAACACAGCCATGCTGCCTGTATAGCCAGATCCACATGACGATGCGTGCGTACCATTTTTAAAGGGGTGGGGGGTGGGGCGAGTACCCGAACAGCGGAAACATTACTCGAGTACTGACGTTATGAACGAGTACTCGAGTACCCGAGTATTCCCGCCCATCCCTATCTTCCTACTTCTTATCTCTGTATATTGATGTGACCGCTACGCTGCATACAGACACTAAGACAAATTCCTCGTATGTAACTTGCATACTGTGGCAATAAAAGTGATTCTGATTCTGATTCTGATTGTTGCCGCTCTAAAGACATTAAATCTGGGGAAATATCAAAATGGGTGGGAGAGCGCTTTCTCAGCCTGCCTGACATGCCAACCGGAAGTCGGGTTTCAGTTGTTTTGAGAGAGAAAAAGTCGGCTCCGCTAGGCCTGGGGAGAGGCCACCGGGCTAGTGGCTCCCCTTCTCCCCGTAGCGTAACTCCCGTGTGTTACCAGGTTAATGACCGCTAATATCAGCCAGCCACCGTTCACTAACGTTACACATCAAACGGCATCAAAAAAAGCCTGAAACTCCGACTTAGGTCGCTTTCACATATAAGCTGGTGGACTCAGTGCGGTTCGGGGGGGTGAAGTTGCAACATTGTTGCGATTTTCATTTGGTCTGGTTCGCTTTCACACAGCAATTTGTCACAAGCACCCCAAACGTCACATGGTCGAAACAGTCACTCTTCTATTGGACAGAATAGAGAAGGGAAATCTCTCCTCTCTTCAGCAGGCTTCTTGCCTGGCTGAGGCGGGCTGAGGGCTGACTGAACAACACAAGTGAATCCGCAACACACAAACCATGGAGCAACACCACCTGCGATATTGGGATTTTATGGTTTTACTTTGGTGTTACTTTCAAATAAATATTTGACAAGAATGTGCCCGATATGAGCAGCAGATGAGGCAGCAAGCTGTTGAACATTTCATTCTGCAGATGAAACGAGTAGCCTATGTACCGAAGGAGACAGGCAAGTGGCCAGCTGTTTAGAAATGTGCTATTTATGACGACGTACTGTACGTCACGATGCAGCGCGCAGATACTGTACACGTGTGCACGCCGCAGTGTTTGTTTTGCTCCCTTCTCCCGTCTTCTACTCATGATGCACTGCGTGAGTGCATGAGATGCACTGGCGCTCTTGTGTTTAGTCTGTTTCGCTTTCACACAACAAACGAACCGCGCCAGGATTCACTTGGAAGCGAACCGAGACCCACGTTTTCAAGCGCGCCAGAGTTCGTTTGTTTGTTCCGCAACAGAGTTCGTTTGCGCTTTCACACCATCCCAAACGAACCGTACTATCTGAGGAAACGAACTCTGGCGCGGTTAAAGCGGACTAAACAGCTTATATGTGAAAGCGACCTTAATCATTGCTCAAAATAACATTAAACGGTTTATGTTATTTTGTTTATTTAATTTTATTTATTTATTTTAAAGGAGAATTGCACACTTTATTTTACCTAATTTTCTATGGTTTTTGTATTATTTATTTCTGTGCATCAAACTTGGAAAAAAAGAGAAAGTAACTGCTTTCAACTGCTACATTTGTTGCCCAGTCTGTTTATATAGTGTTGGGTTTATGTTTTGTTTTCATTTAATTTCATTTAGTTTAAAGGAGAATTGCACACTTTATTGTACCCCATTTTCTAAGGGGTTTATATTTATTTATTTATATTTATTTGAATGAAAAAGTACATGATGTAATGTAAATATGTTGGAGTCACATACACCGTGTGAGTGCACTTACAAATCTTACTACACAGGCATAAAAACTTGTTTCTGCAGCTTTGACTAAAACAGCCTGGAGCAGTGAGTTACTACTTCTTTAATTCAATGTTGATGAGCATAAAAGAAAATGGTTAATGTTCAGCTTGTGTTAATGTCAGGTCATTGAGACCTATTGAAAAGTTGTTCCTGTAGTGACGTACAGTACTAGTGAACACAGGTTTGGGCTGACTGAGCCACAGGCTCATGGAGACTTAGGGTATCAGGGGGACACAGAGGTCATGTTCCGGCCTAGTTTTCGGTCTTGTGATTTGAGAGATCTGATGTCTTATTTTGTGCTAATAAATGGCACACACGATGTGTAGTCAAAGAGAGAAGTGAGATAACAGAAGAATGTACCTGTAGGAGAACCAAACAAGTTCTGTTTATGCCTACAAAATGTTACTTTGTATTTTGAGTTCTCCCCTGGAAGTGATTTTGGTATAGATGGGCCATTGTATTTAAACAAGCAGTATTCTACTGAGTGACGTGACCTGTATTCAGAATATACCTATAGGGAGAAATTTAGTTTGTCATTGTAAACCCACAGCACAGTAAGGACGACATGTTCTTCATAGATCTAGCCTTTTAATTTTGCTCTTAAGTGCTTTCTCAAAGTACACCAAATTCATGCATTTTACTTTAAAATGTAAAAAAGAAATTTTGCGGGGGGGCATGCCCCCGCACCGCCCTAGGGGGTCTGTTGTCCCCCACCACAACTCAAAATCATGTGGGAAACACTGAATACCATGCGTTTTACAAGCTATGTTGGGCCGGCTTTAGCGTAGAACACGGTGGGGAAATGGCGTTAGCAAACAAACAACTTGCTAACGTTAAACATGCCAAACACAAACAAGCAGTGGAAGCACAGAGGGGAACTGTTAACATCACATTCCTCATGAGAGGTGTGTTGGAGGCTGATAAGTCAGTCAGCAAGGCAAATGGCCATGCTAGTCGCCAAGAACATTTCTTTTCCATTTTTTGCGATGTAAATCTTTACATGCTGACATTTGATCACATCTTTTATACATTGTGTATGTTTGTTTAATTTAATTTGATCATTATTTGATTTTACTGTGAGCTATGAATTTAAGACTAATTTATTTACTTTACATCCTTGTATTTATTCTATTAATTTGTGGTGTATGGTTATGTGTGTGTGTGTGTGTGTGTGTGTGTGTGTGTGTGTGTGTGTGTGGGGGGGGTGTGTGGGGGGGGGGGGGTTGGGGGGGCGTTGAGGGTAGGTCATTCGGCAACACCCCAGAAAATCTCCCTCTTTTTCACAGCCGAATGTTGGCAGGTATGGCACCATCCTTCCTCGGACACATGCACGTTGGCAGCCGCTTCTTTTCACCTGACAGGCGGAGCTTCACAGGTAGGACGTAGCACGTGGGAAGATCACGCTATTACCACCAGTTCTCTTCTGCCCCAACCAGATACCCCGACCGACCAGAGGAGGCACTAGTGCAGTGACCAGGACACATACCCCCAATCCGGCTTCCCACCCTCAGGCACAGCCAATCGTGCCTGTATGGACGCCCGACTAAGCCGGAGGTAACACGTGGATGCAAACCTGCTACCCTCGTGTTGTAGGCAGGGACTGTACCGTTACACTGCCCGGATGCCCGAAGACAGCCGCCCCAAAAAGCTGTCATTTAGCATTTGCGCTTGTTTAACGCCGTGCGCAATGCAAATTGGGGGCGGGCACAAGCGCAGGCCTGTTATAACTGTACTGGGCATAGGCATGCCAAAGCAGGCATTTCAGCGCTAAAATTTGGGGATAGATGGCATTATCCTATCGTCAGCAGCGCGCAATTACTTTGCGCTAAGAGCTTTTAAAAGCACCTCTTAGCACTAAATACCTCGGTGCGCTGGGATCGCACCATAATCTCCGTGCAGCGCAGTGCAAAGTAAAATTCCTTTTGGATATGTCATTACGCACAGCCTTGCCGCGCCAGGACATCAAATTCTCACTCATTCATTCTCATTCAAAACTCACTGAGAAACTTTTATCACATCGCAAAGAGGGAAATGAATTGAGAAAACTTGGATAATGGACATAGGCTATTTACCTTCATAACCCGGAGGGTTATTGGCACCTCAGACGACCCGTCAATAAGCTCCCTCCATCTCTCTCTGTCCTCGCACGAGTGAGTAGACTCTATTACGCATGGAGAGAATTACAGCGTATTGCATGCCTCGCGCAAACAGCGAGACGGGATGATTGGTTTTGATTGACGTAATGCCCAGCATTGCCTGGCGACACCTGTGAATAATTCTTGTACTTAAGACCGCCCAAATCCCGTTTGCGCAGGCATTTTGGTGGCGCAGCTGATTTTGGCGCGGCTCTAATTTGCGCCTGCGCTACGTGCAGTGAACGTTTCCGCATCCCTGCCGAGAATTGCATCCCCAACATATTTCGGGGCTGTTTTAACTTAGAAATCAGGGAGGTCACGTCTACCCAGACAATTTATAACTTTTAAACAGTTACATTTCTGTATAAATCATTACAATATGCTCCCGTGAGGTGGGGATGCTGCCGGGCGGGGGTGCAAAACTCGGCATAACACCTGGACAAATGTGCAAAGCGGACCTCTATCTTCCCTGTCTTAAGGCACGTGCAAACAGGTGCACAAGCGCAAATAGCGGATATCGCCTGTACGAAGATAGGGCCCATGTTTCTCACTGGAAATTATTCATGGGATCATACATATAGTCAATATAGTGATAGTCTCGCTGGCCAGCCTCCTCTCCCTTCCGTGAGAGTCGTCTGGCTGCACAGAAACAGGCTATAAGCCCTCCCCTGCTCTACAGCTGCTCCCCATGGGAGCGACTGTTTCAGTCGTGGCCGGATGTCCGCTCCCAGCTTATTACAAGCTCTGTCATTGGCTCCGACCATGTCAATCAGAGCGGCTTCCGCTCCCACCTCCCTGTGTGTCGCTGTAAAATGTGCCCTGCGGCCTCAGTGAAAACCATAGACATATATAAAGGCTAGATGGCTTACCCATGCTGCCGGTCAATGGAGAGCGACATCGTCGCATTGCGGCCATCTTGCTACGGCACCACAGCTTTATATATATCTATGGGTTAAAAAAACGCTAACATTTTATTATTATTTAATACTTATTTAATACTTAAACTGAAGCATCATCATCATGAGATGAATTCACGCACCTAGTTTCATGCAGTTTCATCCATTTTGCTAGGAGCTATGAGCATCTGTTGTTGGGTTAGTATTATCACATCAGATGATCATAACTCCTAGGGAAATGGATGAAACTGCATGAAACTTTGTGCCTGAATCCCTCTCAAGGGGCGTTCACACCGAGATATTTATTTTTCGCTCTGTCGCTCAAGTCAACCCTTTGGAATCGCTCTGTCGCTCTGTTTAAATCGCTCATCAACAGGCACATGAAATGACGGACATGTGGGGGATATAACGTTACGCAATGTCATGCTGTTTGTCCACTACGAGCCACCGTCATTGTTTACAAGCTAAGCCTATCAGTGTGCTCCTAATGCGAGCTGCATACCGGTAGTACAGACTTCACTTCATGTCAGCTGTCAGCCTGTCAATGTGGTTTGTTGCCACACAATAAACCAGCGGTTTGTTCCAAGCCAGTGTGATCCTTGACTCGCTCTCACACGGCAGCCAATCAGCATTGAACAGCGAGCGACTGATGCCAGCGTATTTTCGCTCGAGTTGGAATATTTCATCTTGAGCGACGAGCGTATTTTCTCCCTGTCGCTCTGTCTCTGCCGCTCGGACGCCCAGCGATTATTCTCCCAGGCGAATATACGCTCAATCGCTCGTTTGCATTGACTTTGTATGTAAACTCGACGCCAGCAACAAACTTTAATAGGTCGGTGTGAACGCAGCTTCATGGCATAGATGCTTCGGTTTAATTTTGGTGTAATTTGGAGCCCATCAAAAAAATTGTGTTTTTAGTGTTTTTTTTTTTTTTTTTGCCGTATCTCGGGAACGGAATATGCTTGTAATAAACCAAACCGTTTGTAAATCCGTCAAGATTTCAGCGAGTTATGAGTATTTTTGTCTGTGCAGGTCACTCACCCTCCAACAGCTACCATAGAACGTACCAGAAAGCCTCCCGTAGCAAGATGGTGGCCGTTCAACGACGCTGGTGACTCCGCCTTAAGCCATCTAGCCTTTATATATGTCTATGGTGAAAACAACAATGCTAACTAGCTAGCAAGCTAACGGCAGAAACCTAGAAGGACCCCAGTGGAAATAAGCAGGCTTCTAGTTTGTAACTTTAAGCTGCTTTACTGGGCTATCCTTGGATCATTTTACTTTCGATTTACATATTGTGTACTTTTTTTTACTACTGTATTGTAAATTTGTAATGGTTTTTATGCATTCTTGATCCGAAATAAACCTAAACCTAAACCTACACGCTAGCTCGTTGCTACACGCTGAAAATGGCAAGTTGGATTGTTGGAAACTATTTTCCAAGGGCACTGCCGCCCATCGCAATCCCACAATGGAGACCTGCACCGCCAGACTCTTCTCCTGGTAGGGAGGGGAGGCTGGCCAGCGAGATTAATCTAGTGATAACTTTCATTTCACCAAAAAAATACAGTGAATACCTTTTATTACATTCCTTCAAAGTCTTCACTACATATATTTTATGAGTCTGGACAGACATGGATGTAAACTGCAACTGAGAGACCTACAATCGCAAGGCGGTTATTTTTAGTTTAGCATGAAAATTGTCAATTTGAAAGATATTGAAAATGGGCTATTGGCAGCTTCAATACAAAAGTATCTGCCTTCAAAAAACCATATCGGTCGAAGTGTGTGTGTGTGTGTGTGTGTGTGTGTGTTGTATGCGTGCCACCATGTGTGCATGTGAGCACCATCATGTGTGTGAGTTTCCATCTTATGAATAATTGAGTGTGATGTAAATGGAGCCAGCTGGCTGTGGTAACTGGAGACATTATTCCCTCCATTAAGCCATACTGTGTTTCCTGTGTGGAACCACTTCTCCTCCATTCACGCCATTGACCATCAATCCTTATCTCTCCTGATGACGTACAGTAGCTGAGACGATGCAGGGTTACAGGTTGACGTACAGTAGCTGAGACGATGCAGGGTTACAGGTTGACGTACAATAGCCAAGTTAATGCAGGGTTACAGGTTCACGTACAGTAGCTGAGACGATGCAGGGTTACAGGTTGATGTACAGTAGCTGAGACGATGCAGGGTTACAGGTTGACGTACAGTAGCTGAGACGATGCAGGGTTACAGGTTGACGTACAATAGCCAAGTTAATGCAGGGTTACAGGTTGATGTACAGTAGCTGAGACGATGCAGGGTTACAGGTTGACGTACAGTGGCCGAGGCAATGCAGGGTTACAGGTAGGGCATTCACGACTAGTGAATTTTACTAGTCGACTAGTCGTCGCTAAAGGTAGTCGACTAGTCGTTTTTTTTTTTTAATCTTTAAGAAACAACATGAGGTATTTACACGACATACATGGACTATCATATCCCATATCCCATATCCCCCACAAAGAACATCAAAACACAAAACAAAACAAGAAAACTGCATAAGATACACAATAATCCAAGAACAAACAAGACTATTGGACAAACAACCAAACAAAAACAATGCATTCAGCTCCTATCCTGATAAGCCTAATGACACTGGGGTAAAAAGTTCTTAAAGTCAAACTGTATGTGGTTGCCATATTTTGGGGATGTCTAAGAATCTGCCTTTGCTCTTGTAGTAAATGTTATGTATGGTAAATGTCCAACGTATGGTAGCTTGAGAGTTCATTCCACCAGTGAACTACAGCTGGGGGATTGGATGCTTTCCAATTTAAAGCTATGCATTTCCTAGCTGCCAACAGGGTAAGATCTATGTATTTACTTTGAATGCATTGTTTTTGTTTGGTTGTTTGTCCAATAGTCTTGTTTGTTCTTGGATTATTGTGTATCTTATGCAGTTTTCTTGTTTTGTTTTGTTGTGTTTTGATGTTCTTTGTGGGGGATATGGGATATGGGATATGATAGTCCATGTATGTCGTGTAAATACCTCATGTTCTTTCTTAAAGATAAAAATAAATAAAAATAAATGCTAAAACGACTAGTCGACTAGCCTACTAAGCACAGTGTCGACTACTCTGTGAATGCCCTAGTTACAGGTGGACGTAGAGTAGCCGAGGTGATGCAGGGTTACAGGTTGACGTAGAGTAGCCGAGGTGATGCAGGGTTACAGGTTGACGTACAGTAGCTGAGACGATGCAGGGTTACAGGTTGACGTACAATAGCCAAGTTAATGCAGGGTTACAGGTTGACGTACAGTAGCTGAGACGATGCAGGGTTACAGGTTGATGTACAGTAGCTGAGACGATGCAGGGTTACAGGTTGACGTACAGTAGCTGAGACGATGCAGGGTTACAGGTTGACGTACAATAGCCAAGTTAATGCAGGGTTACAGGTTGATGTACAGTAGCTGAGACGATGCAGGGTTACAGGTTGACGTACAGTAGCTGAGACGATGCAGGGTTACAGGTTGACGTACAGTAGCTGAGACGATGCAGGGTTACAGGTTGACGTACAGTAGCTGAGACGATGCAGGGTTACAGGTTGACGTACAGTAGCTGAGACGATGCAGGGTTACAGGTTGACGTACAGTAGCTGAGACGATGCAGGGTTACAGGTTGACGTACAGTAGCTGAGACGATGCAGGGTTACAGGTTGACGTACAGTAGCCGAGGCGATGCAGGGTTACAGGTTGAGGTACAGTAGCTGAGACGATGCAGGGTTACAGGTTGACGTACAGTAGCTGAGACGATGCAGGGTTACAGGTTGACGTACAGTAGCTGAGACGATGCAGGGTTACAGGTTGACGTACAGTAGCTGAGACGATGCAGGGTTACAGGTTGACGTACAGTAGCCGAGGCGATGCAGGGTTACAGGTTGACGTACAGTAGCTGAGACGATGCAGGGTTACAGGTTGACGTACAGTAGCCGATGCGATGCAGGGTTACAGGTTGAGGTACAGTAGCTGAGACGATGCAGGGTTACAGGTTGACGTACAGTAGCTGAGACGATGCAGGGTTACAGGTTGACGTACAGTAGCTGAGACGATGCAGGGTTACAGGTTGACGTACAGTAGCTGAGACGATGCAGGGTTACAGGTTGACGTACAGTAGCCGAGGCGATGCAGGGTTACAGGTTGACGTACAGTAGCTGAGACGATGCAGGGTTACAGGTTGACGTACAGTAGCTGAGATGATGCAGGGTTACAGGTTGAGGTACAGTAGCTGAGACGATGCAGGGTTACAGGTTGATGTACAGTAGCTGAGACGATGCAGGGTTACAGGTTGATGTACAGTAGCTGAGACGATGCAGGGTTACAGGTTGATGTACAGTAGCTGAGACGATGCAGGGTTACAGGTTGATGTACAGTAGCTGAGACGATGCAGGGTTACAGGTTGATGTACAGTAGCTGAGACGATGCAGGGTTACAGGTTGATGTACAGTAGCTGAGACGATGCAGGGTTACAGGTTGATGTACAGTAGCTGAGACGATGCAGGGTTACAGGTTGACGTACAGTAGCTGAGACGATGCAGGGTTACAGGTTGATGTACAGTAGCTGAGATGATGCAGGGTTACAGGTTGAGGTACAGTAGCTGAGACGATGCAGGGTTACAGGTTGATGTACAGTAGCTGAGATGATGCAGGGTTACAGGTTGATGTACAGTAGCTGAGATGATGCAGGGTTACAGGTTGATGTACAGTAGCTGAGACGATGCAGGGTTACAGGTTGATGTACAGTAGCTGAGATGATGCAGGGTTACAGGTTGATGTACAGTAGCTGAGATGATGCAGGGTTACAGGTTGATGTACAGTAGCTGAGGCGATGCAGGTTACAGGTTGATGTACAGTAGCCGATGCGATGCAGGTTACAGGTTGAGGTACAGTATATCTGGACAATATTGGATGATGGATGATATCCGATATTGACTATCATCCACCTCCAATATGATGCAGTTTGTTTGATAACTTTTTTGTCATATTGATACTAGACTGGTTGTCTATGGGAAGCCCCTAACAAGACTTGATTCTAATGCAGTATTCTAATTGGTTAAGCTCGTTCCAAAACAGAGTAAGAAAGTGAGTTTTGAAAGCCAGACATCTCAGTTTCTAGCCAAGGCATTGTTGAGTCATTTTTATTAATCAACAACCCTGTCAACCCCTGCAGATGCGATAGGCCAGTGGTTCTTAAATTCTTTCACATGAAGGACCCCTAAACTGACAAAGATTAGACCACGGACCCCCATTTGATAATAAGATTGATGCTTTTAGATGTTTTATTACAGAAAGTCTATAAAACCCATGACCAAAATAGTCATTGTGTTACTTAGTTATGAATGCAATTATAGCAAAAATAAATTACCCCCCTTTTGGCTGGGGACCCCCTGGAACCCCCTCAAGGACCGCTGGGGGTCCCCGGACCCCCATTTGAGAACCACTGAGATAGGCTACATTATGGTCATTAAATAAATTACTGTATCGTCCGTTTTAGTGTTTAGTGTGTCGTGTAAATGCTGTTTCAGAGGCGTCTCTCGACTGACATGGGTAACATTCTCACTTCTCAGGTGAAGCAATGAATACATGTTAGCATGAAAACGGTCACATTTAAAGACCTTGAAAATCAGTATCAATCTATAAAAACATATCGGTCATCAAATTGGCCATTTTCACAGCAGCCATTTTGTGTATAAAACGCAGGATAAACACAGGTGCAACCAAAACATTAATGAGGGCCCCAGCACTGGAACACCTAAATGGATTGGAAGTTAGAAACCCTCATTATTGTTTTCGTTCCACCTGTGTTCACCCTGCCTTTTAGACACAAAATAGCTGCTGTGAAAAAGGCACCGTGCATTGCTGTATCACAGTAGACCCCTGGGGACCCCATCCTGCCCCTCCAGAACAGGGATCAAGTTCTGCCCCTCCTCCAGACAGGACAGCAGACGACGATTGGGGGGAGGGGGGGGATGACCTCAGATCACAGCCAGACGGCGGCAGAAGGGCCGGTTTGGATGGTAGTTCGAGGAGAGACAGGAGAGGAAAGTGAGAAGGGAAGAGAGTCGTGTTTAGTCTGCCAATTTTCGCTCCACTCGCATCCACTGCCAGCAAGGTGTCAGCCACTGCTAGAGCCGGTGAGTTCTGTGTGTATGTGACCTGTGTGGCTCGGTGTTTGCCACCAGCCAAAAACCAATGCTAATAAATCTATTGAGTGGTTGGTAGAATTAGAACATTCACTAGCCATTTGGCCGGTGGACAAAAAAAGATAATTTTGTGCCCTGAGTGTGTCATTGTAAAGAATTGATGCAAAGCAGCTGTCTGTCACCTGTTGTCTCAGCTACACAAAGCTGTCAAAATTATGAGATTTCTAGCTATATGTCTATCTCTTAATGTAAAATCTCGATACGATTTCATGCAGTTTGTGTGTTTTACTTGGCTGTCCAGCTGTAGCTTTGCTCAGTTGAAAGTAGGGATGTCACAATATATCGTCCCACAATATATTGCGATATCAAAACATGACAATATGTATCGTTGAGATGAATTCTCATATCGTGAGAAAAAGAAGCTGAACATGGTGGCACTGATCTGCATCTGATTGCATGCTCGCTCTCCTTTTCATTGCTTTGTTTGAACAAACGAGGGACGTTACAGACACGGAGGGTGAGAAACAAAGTATTGCAAAAAAAGTATTGTTAAAATATCGTATCGTATCGTTATCGTGAACCCAATATCGTGTATCGTATTGTATCGTGAACTGAGTGTATCGTGACACCCCGAGTTGAAAGTGATTAACATTTTGGTGTGACTGCAGATGACTTAGAGATGTCTTCTCCTCGAGGTGCCGTGAGGTGAGGGCCGTTGCAGCTCGCTGCGTACAGAAAGACCAGCCTTGTTCTTGTATGTGGGTTGCGCATGTGAGTGCGTTCATTCATATTTATGTGTGTGTGTGTGCGCGTGCGTGTCTTGGTCAGCACGGTCAAGTGTCCCGCTGGGGCACAATAGCCAGCTGTCCCCCCCCCCCCCCCCCGACAGAGCACCCTATCGCAGCAGCACCCACATACATTCCCCTCCGATGCTGGCTGTGGGTGGTGGCGTCTCCGGAACCATTGGCACAATGAGCCAATACTGCACTGTTTCTAGAAAGACAGAGGGAGGGAGAGAGAGACAGGGAGAGAGACAGAGAGACGAGGAGACGTGGGAACAAAGGTGTAAACCTAGACCAGTTGCTCAACCAAGTACAGGTATGCTGGCTTTGTTTCTAGTAGCTTTTGTTTTATAGCCACTGTGTGCGTTTAGCCTGTGGTGTGCATGTAATAGCTCGCCTGGTAAAGCCTGTGGAAACCCACTCTCTGATTTCCCCCCGGCTTGGATTCCTAGTGACGTGCTCTTTAATGCCACATGTAGGGCTGGGCAATATATTGATATTATATCTATCGTGATATGAGACTAGATATCGTCTTAGATTTTGGATATCGTAATATGATACTGTAAGTGTTGTCTTTCCTGTTTTTAAAGTAAAGTTGTCGGTTTTTTTGAAGTTACCGGACTGTTCTTGCTGTTTCATTATTTGCCTTTACCCACTTAGTCATATATCAACATTACATTACTGATGATTATTTATCAAAAATCTTATAGTGCAAGTATTTTGTGAACGCACCAATAGTCATCCCTACAATCTTGTCACAATATCAGTATCGGGGTTTTGTTTTAATAAAAGTGCTTGTGACATCTCACATGTGGCTTTGACTTACAACTGAACATTTAGGTACGGTATATATACACCGTACATGTAAGGGATTATCAACTCGTAGGTGTGTATTATAATGCACGACGTGGAGGCGAAGTGCATTAACATCGTTTAGAACACGGCTCTCTTGAATACTCGATTCTAATTGGTCAATCAACAAGATTCACCGGTCATTATTTCTCGTCAACCGACCGCTGCTCTGCCACACCTGGATTAATCAGTTGATAAGAGCCTTTTGTCAGCAGACACTACTAATTAGGCCAACCAGTTGCAGCTGTGGTGTCTTGTGTGCCAATTACGAATGAAACCGCTTTGTCGTTGAAAACGCTATTAAAAAATCTATTTGAATAATTATTTTTGTCAGATTATTGAATGATTTAGTTGTAGGCCGTGTTCTAAGCGGGATAATGTATAGTGAGGCGGTGATTACTGGGAAATAATGACCTTCAGGTGAATCATTAATCATTGCTCAATCATTCACCTGTCGGTCATTATTTCCCCCGTAATCACCGCCTCACTATACATTATCCCTTACATAATGCCCACCTACGAGTTGATTATCCCGCTTATACCATGGTCATTTGCCAACAATATAAAATAAAAGCATTCGCGAATTTTAGCAATCAAAATCAAAGTTTTTCGCTAGGCATAAATTCTTGTAGCCTACTTCCGTGTCAAACCCCTCGCTAACTCTGTTTACCTAGCAACACTTGGGGAATCG
>NC_139624.1:113209712-113447212 GCF_964638095.1 Poromitra crassiceps
ATTGGCTGAGAGACGATACTTTTGTTTGAATTGTGCCATGACGTCCACATGTAAATTTTGTCAATCCTATAATAAGAATGCAAAGTGTCTGTGTGTGTGTGTGTGCGTGTGCGCCAGTGTGTGTGTGAGCAGAATTGTGTTCGTCCACAGCTATGCCATTTTACATGCGATCGGGCTGAAACTTTCAGGAAGTGTAAAGAGCACCTTTGCAGATAACCTAACAGATAATTAATTAGGTAATTAGGGCTGATTAATTGCCGTAATTACCTAATGATGTTTTTTGTTGCACCAACTGCATGTTGAGGGCACCGCTCTGGACTGGCTCACCTCCTACCTCAGTGAGACAACATTTCATCTCCCTCTCCGGTCAGACCTCCACCACCTCCTCTGTCATGCAGGGGGTCCCCCAAGGCTCAGTTCTTGGCCCCCTGCTCTTCATCTGCTATATACTTCCCCTTGGTCACATCATCCGCAACTTCAATCTGGACTTTCACTGCTACGCTGAGAACACACAGATCTACATCAGGTTAGCTTCTGCCGGGCGGGGGTGTAAAACTCGGCATAACACCTGGACACTTGCGCGTGGCGGACTGCTATCGTTAAGGCACGCAAACAGGTGCGCAAGCACAAATAGGGGATAGTGCCTGTACCAAGATAGGGCCCAAAGTCACTTATAGAAGCGGCGGCATCGCTTAAAAACACACCAACTACATTTACATGCACACAATATTCCACTATTATTTGGAAAATGACAATATTCTGAATTTGTTAAGGGTCATGTAAACATCATATTCCAGTTGCATTTTCCGAATTTGGCCTTTTTCCGAAATTAGCATTTTCCGATTAAGACATGGGGGATATTCCAGTATTATTCGGGTTTTAGGAGGATTCTTTGATCATGTATACAGCGCATTCAGAATATGTGTCTCAATCAGGGTCTTTACCGCAGTTTGCGATGCATCTTGCCTGTTTTCGAAGTCCAAAATGCTTGCGAGGTAAAAAAAAAAAAAAAAAAAGCAAAATCCATTGGAGTGAGATGACGCAACTCTTATAACTCTGAGCTAACGTAGCCTACTTTTAATATGAAAAAGTTGGATATCAGGTTTTTGGATATGCGCAAATATCGCAACGCCAAACCTTTCTGCAGCAAGCTCCTGAAATGGACCAGATGATGCTGGTAAGAATAGAGTCAGGGCTGCTCTGTTTATTCTCAACAGAAAAACGTCGCTGTTTCTACCTGCATCTCTCTCTCTTCACCCCCTGATGTGTCGGGGAGGGCGAGCTACTGCTGCATGTAAACGGGACTATAGTGGATTATTCATTTAGTCGGAACATTGTCTTTTTCCGAATATAGGCAAACACCAGAATATTGTGTGCATGTAATTGTAAACATAGTCATTGCTGCCATTGTAACGTTCTATTGTTTTGTTCTCTGACCTGAGGCCTCATTGGCTATTTTCTTAAATATCTCATTTGAAACTTGTGTAGGACAAATTTTGCCATTTCCAAAAGTGGATGGAATGGAACATGTCTCCCCTTTGTGAAATGTAGGCTAGTAGGCTATGCCTACAGCTATCTCCAATCAGTCAAAATTTACAGCCCAGCATGTATATATCTGTATATATCCCAATCCATTGTTGCATACTGTAGTAGTTGGCGCCACCTGCAGCCTCTTCTGCTCAACTGAAAGACAATGCAATTTCCAGTCAGCAGCCAGCAACAACTACACTTTCCATTCATGAACCTTGATGATCGAACCATTTCATTCTAGTTTGTTATTTTCCTATTGAGGGGGGGGGGCATTGTCACACCAAACATAGTGCTTGTCCATTTAAGTCGTTTGCAGAAAACAATTTCTGGGTACCTGACAGCTGTAACAGTCCTGAGCTAGGACAGAAGATGGGAAGAATAGACAAGCCAAAGGTTGAGCTGCACTGGGTAGTGATATCAGATGAAGGGATGTATCAGAATAGACAAGACAGCTATACGGTTTTGACATGCTAGAGATTAATCACGCAGAAGAATAGCCAGCAGGCGTGTCAGCAGGTTTCAGAAAGCCAAATATAGGACTTTTCAAGACCTTTGATATGCTTTCCTATGCTGCCTGCAATTGGATTTAAGCCCAAAACAAAAATAAACAAAAAGCTGTCAAAAACAGCCAGTTTCCAACTGAATATAGTGGCAGGATAATAAAAAGGGACAGGAAGTGTTTACTATAGCAGAAGTAGCTTGACACATTGTAATAACCATGTCCTGCATTAATCTACTGTCCTGCATTCATCTAATATCCTGCATTAATCTAATGTCCTGCGTTACTCTAATGTCCTCCATTAATCTAATGTCCTGCATTAATCTAAGTGTGGATGTGTCGTGCTGTGCATGAGATGTGGATTCAACTTAATGGTACCAACTGGAAGAACTTCAACACAACAGAATTACATGACAATTTGCCTCAGCTAAATATCACAGAAAGTAAATAATCCATCAAAAATGAAACTTAATATAAAAAAAAAAAAAAGTTTCACTGATTTAAGATTTCCAGACTTGTTAAGGATTGCCTGTTGCAACACCTCTATAATTGTTGCAGCTCTACATATGATACAAACAAAATGAGTACCAGTACTTGTTGTAATTTAGTTTTTTTTTGTACACAGATCTAGAAGAAAAATTACTATTTGTATGGTTTTGCTCGCAGCCAATTACCACAGGTGTTCTTCCATTTGATGCGACGTGTGATTGGCCCACTACCGCAGCAGCTACAACCCATACAGTCTGTTGTGGTGAAGTCTAGCGCGGTGTATGTGACAGTTGACAGTTCAGCGTGCCGAGATGCATGATGGGTATCAAATAAAGTACCAAAAAAATAATTTGAAAGCATACTGTACAAGATTCTGTACAAGATAGAGTCCGTCAATTTAAATCTCCTTTTGTGATCTAGTTATACTGAGTTGGCATCTAACCAGTGTTGGGCACGTTACTTTAAAAAAGTAATATATTACATATTACTCGTTACTATTTTCAAAAGTAATATTACTTTACTTATTACTCCATGCCAAAAGTAATTCGTTACATACTCGTTATATTACTTTTCCGTTACATTCCACACAAATGGCAATCGGCCTTTTTCACTGCAGCGATTTTGTGTCTAAAAGGCAGGAGGTAACACAGGTGCACCAAGATGTTAATTAGGGCTTCCAACTTCCAGTCCATTTAGGTGTTCCAGTGCCGGAGCCCTAATTAGTTAGTTGGTTGCACCTGTGTATACTCTGTCTTCTAGACACAAATGGCCGTTGTGAAAAAGGCCCACAGCGTTTTTCACATCAAAATGCAGACTTTGCCGTGCGAATGTGTGAACTAGGTCTATTATGTGCCGTTCCATTTAAACTAATCGCTTTGCCAGAGCACAGCTTCCTACAGAGATGCTTGATGAAGAGCACACCTGGCTCAAAGTGATGACAAGATGCAATCTTTTAAACAGCTTCTGTTTTATAGAATGCAGTATAATGCACTGCCAATGCAAACTCAATACGTATAGGCTACATCTTTGCGTAACAAGTTTGTGTCACAAATAACGTTAGCTCTGCAACATTAACATTAACCTGACAATAATAACAGCAATGTTTGATGTCTACCAGCTTGTGAGTTTTTATGTTATCTCTGTATTTTAACAGTTTTCCGGTTTCTGTTGTGCTGTCCTCTTGTCTCGTAACGTTAACGAAGTTTGAGCTTGTGTTTTTCACAGTGGAAAGAGTGTTAGTAGCCTACCTGTCCTGGACACCATTTACATTTGACTTTGATGTTTGTGTCAACTTTCTTCCCGACAAAAACAAAGTCATGGGAATATATCCAGCCACGGATTTTCCTCCTTGGCTCAGCAGGGCAGAGAGGGAGGTGTGCTGCCTGTTGCCTGGTGCTCTGAATGTGCTCTGCGGTGACGTCACCTTGTTTTGGGAGCGTTAAAAGCCATGCTGCTTGTGATCAGTGAATGCCGACTGCGTGTCGTTTTGCAGCGCAGCGGCATCACAGAATGGACTCAACAAAAGATGTAACGAGTTGTTTTATCTTGAAGTAACGGTAATATTATTACTTATATTCTATTAGTAATTCGTTACACTACTCGTTACTTGGAAAAGTAATATTATTACAGTAACGAGTAACTAGTAACTCGTTACTTCCCAACACTGCATCTAACACACACACACACACACACACACACACACACACACACACACACACACACACACACACACACAGTGACAGCTCTAGGTGCTGCCTGGCCTAACATTAACTGAGGCCAGGCTGCTGTCATACTTGAAGTTCATGGCAAAAGTTCATGAGGGATTGTCATCCTCTAGCTATCCACTTTCCCCACAGCAGAGTCTCCATTATACACAGCTCCCTGCAAGCCCGCCTCTTTATTAAAAGCTACCTACACAATTAGACAAACTAAACGACTTAATCAGAAATGCCACAGGATGCAAAAAAACCATGCTTTAAACTGTATAGCATGTGTCATATTTAGAAGGACAGATACATAGACGATAGAAAAAGTGCAAACAGTCCTCATGCATAGATACAGCCACATTTTCGTACATAGAGAGCCAAAGTCCCTCCCCTTTCGGGCGGCCCTCCAGTATGCGAACCAGCCGCGGAAAAAATATAAATGGTGGTGAACGGCGAGCGACAATACTTTTTTGATCGTGTGTGAATTGTGCCATGAGGTACACAGTGTGTACCTATGTGTACCTCATGTTTATGTTTGTCAATTTTAACGATAACTTTGCAAGTCAAGAAAGTCGCAGTTTATCTAGAAGTAGAACTGTTGTTGTTGCTAGTAGAACTGTTGCACTATAAGTTATAAATCAGAAAGACTACACACAACCAGTCGCATAAGTGTCTCTCCCCCCAGGCCATATTGGTGTTGGACAAATAGAGGCACAGGGCAGGCGTAGAGAGAGAGAGAGAAATATGTCAGTAATGTCTCGAGGAGTGGAGGACGATAGCGTTTCGTCGGTAATACACGCACATGCACACGCGGTCACACTCATAACACATTCACGCACACGTGCGCACGCACCCACAGTTTAAGACACGTCTGGAAATGAATGGCAAATTCATTTCCTCATTGGTGAGATTTTGGCACGCTCGAAACATGCACAAGCCAGTAACACACGCACGCACAAACAGCAAGGACAGGCACACGCACGGACGGGTCGGACATGCACAAAACTGCACCGCTTACTTCAACACCTGGGTGTGATTTTTTCTTGTTTTTTTAAGCGGCACTGTGCGAATTTGCACTGTTTCCCATGCAACAGTGTGCTTTGATGCCTTAACAGAGAGACTGATGATTCTTAATGCTTTAAAACTATCATGTTCTTTATGTAATTAAATTACAAAGTGGAAGTTTAAAGCAAACAGCCTGAACCTTAACTCATTGAGTGCCAGCCACTTTTGGAAAACGGATGCTCCCAGTGCCAGCCCTTTCAGAGCGTTTTCATTGATTTCTCGAGGCCCACATAATATTATGTGATATTACTATGTAAACACCGAACACGCGCAAAGAACGATGAGACTCTATTGTATCATCAGCAAAAAAAAGTTTATTGATATCATTTTCCGTTCTTTAGTTATCAGCCGGAGAAGATAGGTTGATTTCACCAAAAACAGACGTTTCCATCTAGAAGCTGAGATAATGAGCCTTTTGTGAAATGAAGCATTTCAAGCAAAGCACTGACTCTGAAGCTAATATTTTCTGACCTGAAACATCTGAACAGTAATTTCCTTCAATAAAACAGCACCCCCACCCCCCTCAACTGCAAACTCCTCCTCCGTGGGAGTGTCTGGTGGCTCTGCTCGCTCTGCTGCGTGTGTCAGGCGAGTCCCAGCTTTTTCACAGCGTTCCGCCGTTTTTGTCGCGGGCTCCCAGCGCTTCCAGCTGAGAATAATGTAACTTTTCAGAAAGACGCTGGTGTCGGCAACTAATCATGTGGAGGGGCTATCGCAGCGGAGACGGAGGGGCTCAATTGTGGCAGCAGATTGGCTGCTGTTCACAGGCACAGCTAACGTTATGCTTCATGCATATCGATGCATACCGATGCGGTTTCCGTTTCCCCATGACTTCTTCTCTGTTTTTTCCTCACCTTTCTCTAATCTGGAGGGCACTGTCGCCACCTAATGGGTCCATAAAATAGCTTATACATGTAACACGGTAAATCTCTCCAGCAGTTGACTAAATTATCTGCTGCTCTAAGTTTCGACTCGGAGCGGATAGATCACAACTTGGTTCTGCAGTTTAACAATATTTATTGCCACCATGAATGAATCACTGACCTGGAATTGTACACATAACAATTGACATGAAAAATAAATAAAAGAAAGTAAAGTGTCTCTCACGGCAGCCGTGTGCCGTGTTTCTTCACAGCAGCCGTGTGCTGTGTCCCGTTCCGAAGTCCTTTTCCAGTGCAGTACAGTCCGTTTGTGTACTTCTCTAGTTCTATCTGTGTGTATAAGCAAGCGCACGCTACCCGGGTGTGTATTGCTTATCTGTATCCACAACCGATTCTCTGCAGGGCAGGTGAGGATGATGAAAATGAAGAAGCAGGATGGTACCTCGCCCCTCTCTTAGATAGGATGGGGACCCTGGCTCCTCTCCACCCTCTGTTCTGTTCTGTCTGTTGTAGTCTAACAAAAAAACCAACCGGAGATTTCACGTAGATCCAAACTTAGAAAAGAAAACAAAGTAAAGCATGCTCCACGGCATGTCACGCAGCATCCTTATCATATACAGCCAAAAATCTTGTTGTCTTGAACACGAAGCTCAATGCTTCGATATCTTTTGTGAAAGTCAGCTTTCACTCTTAACTTTCACCATGCATTCACCATTAGCTGTTTCTGTCTGTGGCCAGCAAGCTCTCCTGTGGCGCTGTGCCGAAAGCACGTAAACATGTTCAGCCCCGCCTCTATAGGTGATGCAATCTGGCAACAGACACAAGACCGCGTTGCCCTCTAGCGGTCTTCTTCTGAAACTACACCAATATATGTGGTCCATATTATGTGGGTTACACCCTCCCCCCCTAAACCTGCATGCGTCTCTGCATGTAGACCATCGCTTAAATATGAATCACTGGGCTTCTGCAAGAGGAAGGTGTAGACTCAAATACATTCAATCTGGTGTCAATCAAATCAAGGGATTTTGTGAAAGCTTGGTCAAGACTATGCAGGATCGAGTGCATGACTAAAGTCAGTGGGTTCCCTAGAGATGTGTATGCTAAACGGTCAGGTTCTGTTCTGTTTCTGTTTGACCTTCTAATCTCTGGTTCTCTGTCATCCTGAACAGAACTGGTTTCAGACAATCTGACCTCATCTTCAGTACGGTGTCTTTCTCTGTCCTCTTTGTGTACCGTCTCTTCACATTTCTGGTCTCTTAGTTCTGTGTTAACAGCCTCTCTTACAGGTTCTCCTTGGACTGTTTCATCCCCTACTCCCAGATCTTCACCAACAGGTAAGTCATGAGCAGCAGGTAGGTCACTTTCATTTACAGGTAAGTTTGTCTCATCATCAGTTAAGATGTGGGTAACTAAGTCATTTTCACTTACAGTTAAGTGTGTCTCTTTGTCAGATAAGCTGTTGTCAGGTAAGGTGTCACTCAACATTTCTATCACACTTGGATCTTGAGAACTATTTGCGTCCTCCTCCTGTACCACTATTTTAGGGTGGAATTCTCTAGCAGCAGGATTTAGATTTGAACCCTCTGGACTCTCCCCCATTTCTGAGATAGGCTGGTTACTCTTAGCTCTGGGAAGTTCATGCACTACTGTGATTGTCGGGTACGTAGTTACATCCTGAGCTATTAATGGATAGTGACTTTCCATCTCTCTGTCACCATCATACAGATGTTCTGCCTCCTCAACTTCAGGTACTGAGTTTATCTGGGGGTTTTTCTTGGTTGTTTTCTGTAGGATATCTGGATTGACTTCACTGACTTCAGCTGATTGCGATAAGAACCCACAAGGTAAGAGCAGATCACGATGTAGTGTTCTTTCAGGGCCTTCAGAGGTGAGTGGGGCAACAACATAAACTGGGGAATCACCTATGTGTTTCACTACCTGGTAAATTGTTTTGCTCCACCTGTCAGCAATCTTGTGTTTCCCTCTTATGCCCACGTTTTTCACAAGGACACGGTCTCCTACCTCTAAAGTGGATTCTCTGACCTTCAAATCATATCTCTGTTTGTTACGCAGAGCGGTTTTGTCACTGTGCTCTACAGCCAGTTTGTAGCTTTCCTGTAGGCTTTCTTTGAGTTTCTCCACATATTCACTGTGGGTGACTTTTTTCTGTCCTTCGGGTTTTAATCCAAATGCCACATCAATTGGCAGATTTGGCTGTCTCCCGTACATTAGCTGATATGGGGAATATCCTGTTGTGTCATTTTTCGTACAGTTATAAGCGTGGACTAATGGCTGCACATAGTCACGCCACCTGACTTTATCTTCTTCTTGAAGCGTCCCAAGCATCCCTAGCAATGTACGATTAAATCGTTCTACCGGATTACCCTGTGGGTGGTAAGGGGTTGTCCTCGTTTTCTTTATGCCTAGGAGTTCACAGAGATTTTTAATGACTGCAGATTCAAAGTTGCGACCTTGGTCGCTGTGCAGGCGTTCGGGTATGCCATAGTGGACAAGGAAGTTGTTCCACAATGCTTTGGCTACAGTCTTTTCCTTTTGATCTGAGGTGGGTATTGCGACTGCATATTTTGTGAAGTGGTCAGTTATCACTAATATGTTTTTAGTCCCACGGCCGTCAGGTTCCAAGGACAGATAGTCCATACACACTAGCTCAAGTGGTCGACTGGTTTTAATGTTGACAAGATGGGCAGTTTTCTCTGCTCTAGCCTTGCGCCGAATGCACCTTTCACACCTCCTGACCTTCTCCTCAACATCTAGACACATCCTTGGCCAATAAAACCTTGCCCGTACAAGATCCATTGTTCTATCAAACCCCATATGACCAACTGCATCATGGAGACTTTCAAGTGTCATTTCTATATATTTCTTTGGTAGAACTAACTGGAAGGAAGGCTGATCCTGATTTGTGCGCTTTCTATAGAGGACGTCATCATTTAGTATTAGCTGGTCTTGTACTCTAAGCATTAACTGAACATCTCTTTCTTCCTTTTGTCTAAGACGGTAAGTAAGACGTTTCCCTGCTCTGACAATATCTATGACCTTACTAATTGTGGGGTCATTTCTCTGTTCTACAGCCCAATCCTGTTGAGACATTCTGGGAAGAGTGTTGGATCCAGGAAGCAGGTCGGCTTGAGCAAATTCAGCCGAGATTGCACTTACATCCATTGCCAGACACTCTACAATCACAGGTAAGTGACTGTTTTCTTCCGTTTCAGAAAGTGTGTCTAACTGATGCCTCTCACATATGGCCTTGACAGCCTCTGGAGGGAAAGTTTCCTCATGTTCTCCCTTACTAAACTTTGACATGAACTGCCTCACTCTCTCATCCTCAGCTGCTCCAGAATCATCAGCTTCTATAGGGACGTGTGGGCGTCTCGATAACCCGTCTGCATCCTGATTACTTTTCCCAGCCCTGTACTGAATGTTGAAATTGAAGTTGGATAGCTCGGCAAGCCAACGATGCCCTGCAGCATCAAGTTTTGCGGATGTCAAAATGTAAGTCAATGGATTATTGTCAGTCAGTATGCTGAACTCCACCCCATAGAGGTAATCACAAAACTTGTCTGTGACTGCCCACTTGAGGGCGAGAAACTCAAGCTTGTGAGTGGGGTATCTTCGTTCGCAGTTCGACAGTCCTCGACTGGCATAAGCAATGACTTTCATCTGACCATCTTGCTCCTGGTACAGAGCGGCTCCTAACCCATGCAAGCTAGCGTCAGTATGTAGAATATACGGCTTTCTGGCATCGGCGAACCCAAGTACAGGTGCAGTTGTCAGTTTCTCAATGAGGATTCTGAATGCGTCCTCACATGGGGGCGTCCACCTCCCATTAAATGGTTGTCTCAGATCAGCACTTGAGAAAGATTTGTGGTTTGACTTTTGATGTTTCTTTTTCTTTACAGGGACATAACCAGCTGTCAGAGCATTTAGAGGCTTTGCGATTTTGGAATAATCTTTGACAAACCTCCTATAATACCCTGTGAATCCGAGGAATGACTTCAACTCAGTGATGTTGTTCGGCCGGGGCCAAGTGGTGAGTGCGGCAATTTTGTCAGGGTCTGTTTCTACTCCGTTTTCAGAGACTACATGCCCCAAGTATCGCACAGACTTCCTGAAGAAATGGCATTTCTCAGGCGACAACTTGAGACCGAATTCATTCAGTCTGTTCAGTACTCGCATAAGCCGTGCCTCATGTTCCTCAAGGGTGTCTGAGAACACAATGAGGTCGTCAAGAAACACCAACACTTCTGTGAGATTTAACGAGTCCACACATTTCTCCATGACTCGCTGAAAAGTGCTTGGGGCATTGGTTACCCCTTGGGGCATCCTATTAAACTCCCAAAATCCCATGGGCGTGACAAAGGCAGTCTTATGTTTATCCTCTTCCTCCATCTCTACTTGATAATAGCCTGATTTCAAGTCCATGACAGAAAACCACTTAGACCCTGTCAAAGCTGCAAATGCCTCTTCGATGTGCGGCAATGCGTAAGCATCTTTGATCGTCTGGTTGTTTAGTTTTCTGTAATCCACACATAGGCGGATCTGACCATTTTTCTTCTTCACTACCACGATGGGTGAAGCAAATGGGCTTTCTGACTCTCTGATGATGTTTGCATCATACAGCTGTTTAAGATGAAGACGCACAGCTTCATAGTCAGAGGGGTGGATGGGCCTTGGCCTCTGTTTAAATGGCGTTGAGTCAGAGAGGCGGATTTTGTGTTTGACTGCCGTCGTATGCCCAAAGTCAAGTTCTCCTCTAGCAAAGACTTCAGGGATTGAATTTAACTTCTGACTGATCCGGTCTTTCCACTCTTCTGACAGTGGGGAATCGGCAAAATCAAACTTGATTAAGCTTTCAGGGTTTATTTCACAGGTCGCAAAACACTGAGCAGTAGTGTTTGTCTGTTGTGAAACCTGGTGTTCGGCTTTGGCTTCACTAGTGGAGGTTAATGAAGAGACAGCTATCGGGATAGAAAGCTCTGCCACAGTTCGAAAGGCTGGCACAACAATGTCGTGAGTGGTCTCATTTTTTAGAAGGATTGGAACTTTGAACGAAGTTTGTCGTGGGCTTGACATAATGTAGCTACAGAATATCAAACCGCCTGGTAAGCTGGAGTCGGTGGGCGGTTCTACTAGGAGATGAGCTCCAGGAACAGTGGGGGCATTTCTTATACGCCCGCTCAATGCCCTTTTCTGCCCAGCTGGGATGACTAGGCTACTCTTACTCTGTAATTTAACCCTCCCCACCTTGCCATCTTGTTGTGTCTTATTTTTGTAAATGCTCTGTAAATGTTGGACGAGTGGGGCATAAGCACAGGGTTCTGATAGGGCCCTCTTTTTGTTGAACCCGTCATACAGGGTGTCAAGAGCATTTGTGCCAATGAGAACCGGAACCTCTACACTGACTCGGTGATCAGGGACAATTAGAGCTAGTGTCCTAACCATTTTGGACTCCCCTGTGAAACTCTGTGGGAAAACGATGTCAACCTCAATGTAGCCAAGGTAAGGAACACGTTGGCCTGCAGCTCCTTCTATTTCTAAGAGGTTAGCTAAGGGGAGAATAGGGTGAGAAGGTAAGTGGGATTCATGAAAGGATTTGGATAGTGTGGTGACCTGTGAGCCTGAGTCAATGAGGCAGTTGTACTGTATTCCTCCTATAGTAACTTCAGCTACAGATTTCGATCCAACTAATCCACTGGGGAGCTGATCTACAGTAGCAGCAGCCTGTTGACATCTATTTCCTACATCATTTTTATGTTTCAACTTGGGACTATTGTCTGTGTCCTCGGTTCCAGTATGTCCCACTACTGGAACCTGGTCCAGTTTAAAGGCTGATCCTGCTTAGCCCTCCACTCTTCCTGCTTAGCTTTAAGCTCTTTGTATTTTTGATCAACGAGAGTCTTGTTTATGGGGTTTTCACATTTCCTGGCTATGTGGCCGTCTTCGCCACACCTAAAGCAAAACCAGGCCTTAGGCTCAGGTCTGGGTGTACCCTGTGACATCACTTGATGAGCCTGCGCTTCAACTACAGGTGTAGGTGAGTCTTGTGTTAAGCTAGCGGCCTTAAATTCACGTTTTCTCTCTTTTTTGGATTTCTTGGTGCTGAGCTGCATTTTTAACTCTGCTACCTGTTTCCTCAAACTATCCGTCTCAGAGAGCAGTGCACTCACATTGGGATCAGAATAGGGGGAGATATCAGAGACAGAGTGGACATTTATAGCAGGCCTTGATTTGGACGTCCCAAAGTGACGTTGCATCCTGTCAAGTTTAGATGCTCTTCTGTCCTCCTCTGTTCGTAACTGTAGCAACAGCTCTGCGAAGTTGGGGGATGTTTCATTTTTGAGTTCTAACTGCAAGACGAGGTTGTGATCCCAGCAGCCACGCTTAAACTGCTTGAGCAGATGACGACCTGTATCTGCCTGTTTTACACCATCCCTCTTAACAGCAGAGCTTAGTAAAGCCTGCAACCTCTGTAGGTATTCAGAGGGCTTCTCTCCTGGGTTCTGGTTAGTGTTCAAGAACCTTGCAAATATTTCCTCTCCATCCTCCACAAGTCCAAATGCAGAATCTAGCAGTTTTATATATTCTCTGGGATGTGCAAAATAACTAAGTTGCTTCACAACATCTGAGGCTGGAGGAAGCAGACTCTCAAGTATCTTCCTGCGTTGGATATCTGGGGAACTGCCATCATTAAACATTAACTCAGCATGTAGGGACCATGTATCATAATCTGCTTCACCTGGGGGCTTAGGTACTTTTCCTGAGAATGACCTCAACCACTTAGATTGGTACTGGGAGGAGGCATGGTCATTTTTAATTACATGTTCTACTATAACACGTTGCACTTCAGGTGGGTTTGTCACTTCATCGGTAAGTATTGGTCTTGCAATTACTCTAGTTTTCTTTCTAACTGCATTGTCGGGTTTTCTGTTGGGTGTCGGAGTAGGTAACAGATATGGGAGGGGCTTGCTATGTTGATACTTTGCTACATGTACAGGTATCAGGGGTGTGGTACTACAGTCTGAGCGAGCACCGTTGTCAGAGTCGCTGCTGTCACTTGAATCAGAATTAATTATTCCAAGTCCTGGAGTCAGGTGAGTAGGTTGTGTAGGTATTTTAACACGGTCTACCTGCCACTTCACAGTGGTATCATTCACATTCTCTATCTCAAAGGGGAAATGTGACTCCATATTAGCTCTTGCAACTTCTGACTCAAACTCCACAATAACTGTTTCTCTATCCTCCCCTTCTGTGTTTGGCATCCTCCGTATGCCTGCTACAGGTCCGTACTTCACAAGGGAAGCGACGATGTCATCAGTGACGTCAGTGCTGGTAATACCAGACACACTAATAGATCGCCTATCATCAATCTCATAACCCTGTTCTAGTTCCATTTTTTTTCTTGGGTTATTATCGGTGCAAAAATAAATCAGTTGTAAAGGTGTACATTAGAAAAGTATAAAAATAGCAACTTTCTGTACTGTGTATAAAATATTGGTATTGTACATAAACCAAGCTGTGTCTTAATCGCTCCTTGGCTGGCTCGCCACAAAAAGACTATGTAACACGGTAAATCTCTCCAGCAGTTGACTAAATTATCTGCTGCTCTAAGTTTCGACTCGGAGCGGATAGATCACAACTTGGTTCTGCAGTTTAACAATATTTATTGCCACCATGAATGAATCACTGACCTGGAATTGTACACATAACAATTGACATGAAAAATAAATAAAAGAAAGTAAAGTGTCTCTCACGGCAGCCGTGTGCCGTGTTTCTTCACAGCAGCCGTGTGCTGTGTCCCGTTCCGAAGTCCTTTTCCAGTGCAGTACAGTCCGTTTGTGTACTTCTCTAGTTCTATCTGTGTGTATAAGCAAGCGCACGCTACCCGGGTGTGTATTGCTTATCTGTATCCACAACCGATTCTCTGCAGGGCAGGTGAGGATGATGAAAATGAAGAAGCAGGATGGTACCTCGCCCCTCTCTTAGATAGGATGGGGACCCTGGCTCCTCTCCACCCTCTGTTCTGTTCTGTCTGTTGTAGTCTAACAAAAAAACCAACCGGAGATTTCACGTAGATCCAAACTTAGAAAAGAAAACAAAGTAAAGCATGCTCCACGGCATGTCACGCAGCATCCTTATCATATACAGCCAAAAATCTTGTTGTCTTGAACACGAAGCTCAATGCTTCGATATCTTTTGTGAAAGTCAGCTTTCACTCTTAACTTTCACCATGCATTCACCATTAGCTGTTTCTGTCTGTGGCCAGCAAGCTCTCCTGTGGCGCTGTGCCGAAAGCACGTAAACATGTTCAGCCCCGCCTCTATAGGTGATGCAATCTGGCAACAGACACAAGACCGCGTTGCCCTCTAGCGGTCTTCTTCTGAAACTACACCAATATATGTGGTCCATATTATGTGGGTTACACCCACATTCGACATCGCCCATATTTTTACAGGAGATGCATCTGGCTTTGATCCACGTCCCACCGTCAAAAAACGCAATTGACGACTTTAGTCGTCATTGGCACTCAATGAGTTAATAGTTGGAGGGCAGGATGGAGGAAAGGTAAGGAGGAGGTAAAGCAGAAATAGACAAGACAACAATACACATTACATGACACGCAATAATTAAAATACAAAAACACAAAGGAAAAGAACAGAAGAAAGAATAAAAAGCAAATCTAAGCTAATACAGACAATATCATGGTCAGCTAGACCTCTAGCTGGCCAATAGCCCAAATATTATGGTCAGTCATTACAACTCTCTATACTTTAGAAAACAAACATAGAAGGAAAACTGATGTGACAAACATCATTGTGTGTGTGATAGTGTGTGTGAGTGTAGATAGGATCTGAGCATCCGTTTAAAACCTTTGATGGAACAAATATTGTTTGGTAGACAATTCCAAGAGTCTATGGTTAGAGTAGTATGGTTTTCTTCATGTAGTTGGTTTTTTGTCTGGGTAAAGTCATCTGTCCCCCACTCGCCCATCTGATGGAGTGTGTATGAAATGAATACTTTAACTATAAATTATGTTGTTGAAAAGGAATTTAGGAGTTTGAGTTTGAATAACTGTGAAAACATATAAGTAGGTTGGCCGTTAGCCTTTTCTCAACACTGAGCCATGTCAGACGTATATGCATGTCAGCTACACTATAGGGGAGCACCCCAGGAGCATCCTAGCTGCCTTGTTTTGTGCTACTTGTAACTTCAATTATAAAGTCATTGTGTAAATTATCAAGTCATGCAAACAGCATAAACCCATATCCTTTATCAGATAAAGGCCATTATCAGATTATGAGAAATCTGATAAACACACCTATCTTTCTGCTGAATCATCAGTTTTATTCAGTGCATGGACTAGTCTCATGTCCATTCACACACTTTGAGGTGAGTTCCTGCTGTAAACGCAGAAATCAGATTATTGCCAGTTCCCTGATTATTCTGTTAACTGATTATTGTTTGCATGTAGACACACTCAAGCATTCATATAAATGTACTTTTACTTCAATTTGCAGCTTTATAATGGGCTGAAATTTAGGCAAACAGGCCCCCCTATCTGGTCCGTCCCATCTCTCAAAACCAACATACAGCCATGCAGATATGGTGTGTGTGTGGGGAGGGGGGGGGGGGGGAGGGGGGCGTGCGTGCGTGGACATGCCTGTAGGAAGGGAGCTCTGCTAAGCTAAAGCTCCTCTGAGGCACTCAACTCTAATTAATAATTAGCAAATAACACTGGTCAGTCTGTGAATGGACCATCTCTAAATAACACTGGTCAGTCTGTGAATGGACCATCTCTAAATAACACTGGTCAGTCTGTGAATGGACCATCTCTAAATAACACTGGTCAGTCTGTGAATGGACCATCTCTAAATAACACTGATCAGTCTGTGAATGGACCATCTCTAAATAACACTGATCAGTCTGTGAATGGACTCAACTCTAAATAACACTGGCCAGTCTGTGAATGGACCATCTCTAAATAACACTGGTCAGTCTGTGAATGGACCATCTCTAAATAACACTGATCAGTCTGTGAATGGACTCAACTCTAAATAACACTGGCCAGTCTGTGAATGGACCATCTCTAAATAACATACACTGATCAGTCTGTGAATGGACCATCTCTAAATAACACTGGTCAGTCTGTGAATGGACCATCTCTAAATAACATACACTGATCAGTCTGTGAATGGACCATCTCTAAATAACACTGGTCAGTCTGTGAATGGACCATCTCTAAATAACACTGGCCAGTCTGTGAATGGACCATCTCTAATCTCTGGTGCACCACTGGTTTGCTTCAGACTCTTAGTGGGTCAGTCAATCAGGAGGGGTGGTTGTTAGTTTCATCTGCCAAATGTCCAAATCCACTTGAATTTTTTTTGTCATGCCACAATCTTTATCATATATCTTTAAATCTGACAAATTTGACCACATCTTTAAATTTGACCATATCATGCCACATAATGTATAAGTGTTTCCCTGTGTAAACAGCATTTATGTCATGGGATGGTAAAACTTTCCACTGCAATCCAGGATGATACTAATAATATGAACTGCCATATAATATATATATATATATTTAGCTTTCTAATGTTAATAGTTTGTCTGTGTGCATGAGAGACAGCAAGAGCGAGAGATCACTGTGTCCTGCTGTTTGAGGGTAGCTTAGCCTCAGAATGACTACATCTTTAACTGATTAGAGATGCTTGCCTCTTTCTGCGTGTGCATTTAACTTGCCTGGAGGCTTTACATCAAGAAACAGAAGAATAGAGTCCGCATATGGCAAAACATAGCTCCCAGATATAGGCTTCATGCCAAGGCCAACCCCTCTCAGCCAGGTAGACCAGGCTCCTGCGAAGAGAGGGGTGGATCTGTAATGTAAGACTGTTAATACGCATGCTTGACCACAGCTACCCCCCCCCCCCCCCCCCCCCTGTGGGGCTGGGGCAGCGCTACCTCACAGCTACCCTGTGGGACTGGGGCACAGCTACCTCCCCCCTGTGGGGCTGGGGCACAGCTACCTCCCCCCTGTGGGGCTGTGGCACAGCTACCTCCCCCCTGTGGGACTGGGGCACAGCTACCTCCCCACTGTGGGGCTGGGGCACAGCTACCTCCCCCTGTGGGGCTGGGGCACAGCTACCTCCCCCCTGTGGGGCTGGGGCACAGCTACCTCCCCCCTGTGGGACTGGGGCACAGCTACCTCCCCCCTGTGGGGCTGGGGCACAGCTACCTCACAGCTACCTCCCCCCTGTGGGGCTGAGACACAGCTACCTCCCCCCCTGTGGGACTGGGGCACAGCTACCTCCCCCCTGTGGGGCTGGGGCACAGCTACCTCACAGCTACCTCCCCCCTGTGGGGCTGGGGCACAGCTACCTCCCCCCTGTGGGGCCGGGGCACAGCTACCTCCCCCCCTGTGGGGCTGGGGCAGAGCTACCTCACAGCTACCCTGTGGGACTGGGGCACAGCTACCTCCCCCCTGTGGGACTGGGGCACAGCTACCTCCCCCCTGTGGGACTGGGGCACAGCTACCTCCCCCCTGTGGGGCTGGGGCACAGCTACCTCCCCCCTGTGGGGCTGGGGCACAGCTACCTCCCCCCTGTGGGGCTGGGGCACAGCTATCTCCCCCCTGTGGGGCTGGGGCACAGCTACCTCCCCCCCTGTGGGGCTGGGGCAGAGCTACCTCACAGCTACCCTGTGGGACTGGGGCACAGCTACCTCCCCCCTGTGGGGCTGGGGCACAGCTACCTCACAGCTACCTCCCCCCTGTGGGGCTGGGGCACAGCTACCTCACAGCTACCTCCCCCCTGTGGGGCTGGGGCACAGCTACCTCACAGCTACCTCCCCCCTGTGGGGCTGGGGCACAGCTATCTCCCCCCTGTGGGGCTGGGGCACAGCTACCTCACAGCTACCTCCCCCCCTGTGGAGCTGGGGCACAGCTACCTCACAGCTACCTCCCCCCTGTGGGGCTGGGTCACAGCTACCTCCCCCCCTGTGGAGCTGGGGCTTAGCAGAGGACAAGCGCTGACCATGGAAGATAAACCGAGTGAAAAAGAAGAGGAGCGGTGTGGAGGGCAAGCTACTGCCATGTAGTGCTTCCAGGAAGGATCCTACAAGTGTGTCTGAGAGAGAGGGGAGCCATGGGAGCAGCGCTGAGCTGGGCGAGTGTGTGTGTGAGAGAGAGAGAGGGGAGCCATGGGAGCAGCGCTGAGCTGGCCGAGTGTGTGTGTGTGTGAGAGAGAGGGGAGCCATGGGAGCAGCGCTGAGCTGGGCGGCCGCCCGCCTCGGCGCGGTGGCGTTGGGGTCAGCCGGGGTGCTGAGGCTCTGGAGAGTAAGTAGACCACAGACACATGTGCTTGCTGCTCCGCTGTGTCGCTGTGTGTTTCATAGGCGACAGGGTGGCTTCTGTCGTTTAGTACAATCTGCTGGTGATATGCTTGATGTAGACTTTGTAGGATTTAACAGACTTTTAGTGTGTGTGTGTGTGTGTGTGTGTGTGTGTGTGTGTGTGTGTGTGTGTGTGTGTGTGTGCATTTAAGAAAAGAAAGGAAAAGAGCTGGAGAGCAGACTGTTCTTTCATTAAAAGCAAATATAATGCATTCCTTTTCTAATAGGAAATAGCCAATTTTTGTTTGTTTGTATACAGTATGTGTCTAGTCTTCAGTTTGAAAATTGTATGCATTTCCAATCCAGTGCATTTTCACATGTTCAGAAATAATGTAGGCATGTTAACGTGAAAATAAAATGGGCATGTTAACGTGAATAAATAAAGTAGGCATGTTAACATGAAAATAAAGTAGGCATGTTAACTTGAATAAATAATGTAGGCATGTTAACATGAATAAATAAAGTAGGCATGTTAACATGAATAAATTAAGTAGGCATGTTAACTTGAATAAATAATGTAGGCATGTTAACATGAATAAATAAAGTAGGCATGTTAACATGAATAAATAAAGTAGGCATGTTAACGTGAATAAATAAAGTAGGCATGTTAACTTGAATAAATAATGTAGGCATGTTAACATGAATAAATAAAGTAGGCATGTTAACATGAATAAATAAAGTAGGCATGTTAACATGAATAAATAAAGTAGGCATGTTAACATGAATAAATAAAGTAGGCATGTTAACATGAATAAATAAAGTAGGCATGTTAACATGAATAAATAAAGTAGGCATGTTAACATGAATAAATAAAGTAGGCATGTTAACATGAATAAATAAAGTAGGCATGTTAACATGAATAAATAAAGTAGGCATGTTAACATGAATAAATAAAGTAGGCATGTTAACATGAATAAATAAAGTAGGCATGTTAACGTGAATAAATAAAGTAGGCATGTTAACATGAATAAATAAAGTAGGCATGTTAACATGAATAAATAAAGTAGGCATGTTAACGTGAATAAATAAAGTAGGCATGTTAACGTGAATAAATAAAGTAGGCATGTTAACATGAATAAATAAAGTAGGCATGTTAACGTGAATAAATAAAGTAGGCATGTTAACATGAATAAATAAAGTAGGCATGTTAACATGAATAAATAAAGTAGGCATGTTAACATGAATAAATAAAGTAGGCATGTTAACATGAATAAATAAAGTAGGCATGTTAACATGAATAAATAAAGTAGGCATGTTAACGTGAATAAATAAAGTAGGCATGTTAACGTGAATAAATAAAGTAGGCATGTTAACATGAATAAATAAAGTAGGCATGTTAACATGAATAAATAAAGTAGGCATGTTAACATGAATAAATAAAGTAGGCATGTTAACATGAATAAATAAAGTAGGCATGTTAACGTGAATAAATAAAGTAGGCATGTTAACATGAATAAATAAAGTAGGCATGTTAACATGAATAAATAAAGTAGGCATGTTAACTTGAATAAATAATGTAGGCATGTTAACATGAATAAATAAAGTAGGCATGTTAACATGAATAAATAAAGTAGGCATGTTAACATGAATAAATAAAGTAGGCATGTTAACATGAATAAATAAAGTAGGCATGTTAACATGAATAAATAAAGTAGGCATGTTAACATGAATAAATAAAGTAGGCATGTTAACATGAATAAATAAAGTAGGCATGTTAACATGAATAAATAAAGTAGGCATGTTAACGTGAATAAATAAAGTAGGCATGTTAACGTGAATAAATAAAGTAGGCATGTTAACATGAATAAATAAAGTAGGCATGTTAACATGAATAAATAAAGTAGGCATGTTAACATGAATAAATAAAGTAGGCATGTTAACATGAATAAATAAAGTAGGCATGTTAACGTGAATAAATAAAGTAGGCATGTTAACATGAATAAATAAAGTAGGCATGTTAACATGAATAAATAAAGTAGGCATGTTAACATGAATAAATAAAGTAGGCATGTTAACATGAATAAATAAAGTAGGCATGTTAACATGAATAAATAAAGTAGACATGTTAACGTGAATAAATAAAGTAGGCATGTTAACATGAATAAATAAAGTAGGCATGTTAACGTGAATAAATAAAGTAGGCATGTTAACACCTCCTTAACATTCAAGTCATGTTAACAAGAACAAAGTGCCTTGCCCGTATCACCTATTTGAAGATGTACACTGTTTGTTAACTGTGAAGTACGCAGGTACAAATTACTTCTTATTAAATTGATTTACCTTTAAAACTCTAAGCAGCTCATTTTTTGCTTTGATATTATAGTTGCCTGCTGAGTTGCTTTGGTCCACACCTTTTTGTGCGTTCCGGCATGTTAACAAGAAAATTAAGTAGGTATGTTAACGTGACTAAATAAAGTAGGCATGTTAACATGAATAAATAAAGCAGGCATGTTAACATGAATAAATAAAGTAGGCATGTTAACGTGAATAAATAAAGTAGGCCTGTTAACGTGTGAATAAAGTAGGCATGTTAACATGAATAAATAAAGTAGGCATGTTAACATGAATAAATAAAGTAGGCCTGTTAACGTGTGAATAAAGTAGGCATGTTAACATGAATAAATAAAGTAGGCCTGTTAACGTGTGAATAAAGTAGGCATGTTAACATGAATAAATAAAGTAGGCATGTTAACGTGAATAAATAAAGTAGGCCTGTTAACGTGTGAATAAAGTAGGCATGTTAACATGAATAAATAAAGTAGGCATGTTAACATGAATAAATAAAGTAGGCATGTTAACGTGAATAAATAAAGTAGGCCTGTTAACGTGTGAATAAAGTAGGCATGTTAACATGAATAAATAAAGTAGGCATGTTAACATGAATAAATAAAGTAGGCATGTTAACATGAATAAATAAAGTAGGCATGTTAACATGAATAAATAAAGTAGGCATGTTAACATGAATAAATAAAGTAGGCCTGTTAACGTGTGAATAAAGTAGGCATGTTAACATGAATAAATAAAGTAGGCATGTTAACGTGTGAATAAAGTAGGCATGTTAACATGAATAAATAAAGTAGGCATGTTAACATGAATAAATAAAGTAGGCCTGTTAACGTGTGAATAAAGTAGGCATGTTAACATGAATAAATAAAGTAGGCCTGTTAACGTGTGAATAAAGTAGGCATGTTAACATGAATAAATAAAGTAGGCATGTTAACATGAATAAATAAAGTAGGCATGTTAACATGAATAAATAAAGTAGGCATGTTAACATGAATAAATAAAGTAGGCCTGTTAACGTGTGAATAAAGTAGGCATGTTAACATGAATAAATAAAGTAGGCATGTTAACGTGAATAAATAAAGTAGGCCTGTTAACGTGTGAATAAAGTAGGCATGTTAACATGAATAAATAAAGTAGGCATGTTAACATGAATAAATAAAGTAGGCATGTTAACATGAATAAATAAAGTAGGCATGTTAACATGAATAAATAAAGTAGGCATGTTAACATGAATAAATAAAGTAGGCATGTTAACGTGTGAATAAATAAAGTAGGCATGTTAACATGAATAAATAAAGTAGGCATGTTAACATGAATAAATAAAGTAGGCATGTTAACGTGTGAATAAAGTAGGCATGTTAACATGAATAAATAAAGTAGGCCTGTTAACGTGTGAATAAAGTAGGCATGTTAACATGAATAAATAAAGTAGGCATGTTAACATGAATAAATAAAGTAGGCATGTTAACATGAATAAATAAAGTAGGCATGTTAACATGAATAAATAAAGTAGGCCTGTTAACGTGTGAATAAAGTAGGCATGTTAACATGAATAAATAAAGTAGGCATGTTAACATGAATAAATAAAGTAGGCATGTTAACATGAATAAATAAAGTAGGCATGTTAACGTGAATAAATAAAGTAGGCATGTTAACGTGAATAAATAAAGTAGGCATGTTAACATGAATAAATAAAGTAGGCATGTTAACGTGAATAAATAAAGTAGGCATGTTAACATGAATAAATAAAGTAGGCATGTTAACATGAATAAATAAAGTAGGCATGTTAACATGAATAAATAAAGTAGGCATGTTAACATGAATAAATAAAGTAGGCATGTTAACATGAATAAATAAAGTAGGCATGTTAACGTGAATAAATAAAGTAGGCATGTTAACGTGAATAAATAAAGTAGGCATGTTAACATGAATAAATAAAGTAGGCATGTTAACATGAATAAATAAAGTAGGCATGTTAACATGAATAAATAAAGTAGGCATGTTAACATGAATAAATAAAGTAGGCATGTTAACGTGAATAAATAAAGTAGGCATGTTAACATGAATAAATAAAGTAGGCATGTTAACATGAATAAATAAAGTAGGCATGTTAACTTGAATAAATAATGTAGGCATGTTAACATGAATAAATAAAGTAGGCATGTTAACATGAATAAATAAAGTAGGCATGTTAACATGAATAAATAAAGTAGGCATGTTAACATGAATAAATAAAGTAGGCATGTTAACATGAATAAATAAAGTAGGCATGTTAACATGAATAAATAAAGTAGGCATGTTAACATGAATAAATAAAGTAGGCATGTTAACATGAATAAATAAAGTAGGCATGTTAACGTGAATAAATAAAGTAGGCATGTTAACGTGAATAAATAAAGTAGGCATGTTAACATGAATAAATAAAGTAGGCATGTTAACATGAATAAATAAAGTAGGCATGTTAACATGAATAAATAAAGTAGGCATGTTAACATGAATAAATAAAGTAGGCATGTTAACGTGAATAAATAAAGTAGGCATGTTAACATGAATAAATAAAGTAGGCATGTTAACATGAATAAATAAAGTAGGCATGTTAACATGAATAAATAAAGTAGGCATGTTAACATGAATAAATAAAGTAGGCATGTTAACATGAATAAATAAAGTAGACATGTTAACGTGAATAAATAAAGTAGGCATGTTAACATGAATAAATAAAGTAGGCATGTTAACGTGAATAAATAAAGTAGGCATGTTAACACCTCCTTAACATTCAAGTCATGTTAACAAGAACAAAGTGCCTTGCCCGTATCACCTATTTGAAGATGTACACTGTTTGTTAACTGTGAAGTACGCAGGTACAAATTACTTCTTATTAAATTGATTTACCTTTAAAACTCTAAGCAGCTCATTTTTTGCTTTGATATTATAGTTGCCTGCTGAGTTGCTTTGGTCCACACCTTTTTGTGCGTTCCGGCATGTTAACAAGAAAATTAAGTAGGTATGTTAACGTGACTAAATAAAGTAGGCATGTTAACATGAATAAATAAAGCAGGCATGTTAACATGAATAAATAAAGTAGGCATGTTAACGTGAATAAATAAAGTAGGCCTGTTAACGTGTGAATAAAGTAGGCATGTTAACATGAATAAATAAAGTAGGCATGTTAACATGAATAAATAAAGTAGGCCTGTTAACGTGTGAATAAAGTAGGCATGTTAACATGAATAAATAAAGTAGGCCTGTTAACGTGTGAATAAAGTAGGCATGTTAACATGAATAAATAAAGTAGGCATGTTAACGTGAATAAATAAAGTAGGCCTGTTAACGTGTGAATAAAGTAGGCATGTTAACATGAATAAATAAAGTAGGCATGTTAACATGAATAAATAAAGTAGGCATGTTAACGTGAATAAATAAAGTAGGCCTGTTAACGTGTGAATAAAGTAGGCATGTTAACATGAATAAATAAAGTAGGCATGTTAACATGAATAAATAAAGTAGGCATGTTAACATGAATAAATAAAGTAGGCATGTTAACATGAATAAATAAAGTAGGCATGTTAACATGAATAAATAAAGTAGGCCTGTTAACGTGTGAATAAAGTAGGCATGTTAACATGAATAAATAAAGTAGGCATGTTAACGTGTGAATAAAGTAGGCATGTTAACATGAATAAATAAAGTAGGCATGTTAACATGAATAAATAAAGTAGGCCTGTTAACGTGTGAATAAAGTAGGCATGTTAACATGAATAAATAAAGTAGGCCTGTTAACGTGTGAATAAAGTAGGCATGTTAACATGAATAAATAAAGTAGGCATGTTAACATGAATAAATAAAGTAGGCATGTTAACATGAATAAATAAAGTAGGCATGTTAACATGAATAAATAAAGTAGGCCTGTTAACGTGTGAATAAAGTAGGCATGTTAACATGAATAAATAAAGTAGGCATGTTAACGTGAATAAATAAAGTAGGCCTGTTAACGTGTGAATAAAGTAGGCATGTTAACATGAATAAATAAAGTAGGCATGTTAACATGAATAAATAAAGTAGGCATGTTAACATGAATAAATAAAGTAGGCATGTTAACATGAATAAATAAAGTAGGCATGTTAACATGAATAAATAAAGTAGGCATGTTAACGTGTGAATAAATAAAGTAGGCATGTTAACATGAATAAATAAAGTAGGCATGTTAACATGAATAAATAAAGTAGGCATGTTAACGTGTGAATAAAGTAGGCATGTTAACATGAATAAATAAAGTAGGCCTGTTAACGTGTGAATAAAGTAGGCATGTTAACATGAATAAATAAAGTAGGCATGTTAACATGAATAAATAAAGTAGGCATGTTAACATGAATAAATAAAGTAGGCATGTTAACATGAATAAATAAAGTAGGCCTGTTAACGTGTGAATAAAGTAGGCATGTTAACATGAATAAATAAAGTAGGCATGTTAACATGAATAAATAAAGTAGGCATGTTAACATGAATAAATAAAGTAGGCATGTTAACATGAATAAATAAAGTAGGCATGTTAACATGAATAAATAAAGTAGGCCTGTTAACGTGTGAATAAAGTAGGCATGTTAACATGAATAAATAAAGTAGGCATGTTAACGTGAATAAATAAAGTAGGCATGTTAACATGAATAAATAAAGTAGGCATGTTAACATGAATAAATAAAGTAGGCATGTTAACATGAATAAATAAAGTAGGCATGTTAACATGAATAAATAAAGTAGGCATGTTAACATGAATAAATAAAGTAGGCATGTTAACATGAATAAATAAAGTAGGCATGTTAACATGAATAAATAAAGTAGGCATGTTAACATGAATAAATAAAGTAGGCATGTTAACATGAATAAATAAAGTAGGCATGTTAACATGAATAAATAAAGTAGGCATGTTAACATGAATAAATAAAGTAGGCATGTTAACGTGAATAAATAAAGTAGGCCTGTTAACGTGTGAATAAAGTAGGCATGTTAACATGAATAAATAAAGTAGGCATGTTAACGTGAATAAATAAAGTAGGCATGTTAACATGAATAAATAAAGTAGGCCTGTTAACGTGTGAATAAAGTAGGCATGTTAACATGAATAAATAAAGTAGGCATGTTAACATGAATAAATAAAGTAGGCCTGTTAACGTGTGAATAAAGTAGGCATGTTAACATGAATAAATAAAGTAGGCATGTTAACATGAATAAATAAAGTAGGCCTGTTAACGTGTGAATAAAGTAGGCATGTTAACATGAATAAATAAAGTAGGCATGTTAACATGAATAAATAAAGTAGGCATGTTAACATGAATAAATAAAGTAGGCATGTTAACATGAATAAATAAAGTAGGCATGTTAACGTGAATAAATAAAGTAGGCATGTTAACATAAATAAATAAAGTAGGCATGTTAACATGAATAAATAAAGTAGGCATGTTAACGTGAATAAATAAAGTAGGCATGTTAACGTGAATAAATAAAGTAGGCATGTTAACATGAATAAATAAAGTAGGCATGTTAACGTGAATAAATAAAGTAGGCATGTTAACATGAATAAATAAAGTAGGCATGTTAACATGAATAAATAAAGTAGGCATGTTAACATGAATAAATAAAGTAGGCATGTTAACATGAATAAATAAAGTAGGCATGTTAACATGAATAAATAAAGTAGGCATGTTAACATGAATAAATAAAGTAGGCATGTTAACATGAATAAATAAAGTAGGCATGTTAACATGAATAAATAAAGTAGGCCTGTTAACGTGTGAATAAAGTAGGCATGTTAACATGAATAAATAAAGTAGGCATGTTAACGTGAATAAATAAAGTAGGCCTGTTAACGTGTGAATAAAGTAGGCATGTTAACATGAATAAATAAAGTAGGCATGTTAACATGAATAAATAAAGTAGGCATGTTAACATGAATAAATAAAGTAGGCATGTTAACATGAATAAATAAAGTAGGCATGTTAACATGAATAAATAAAGTAGGCATGTTAACGTGTGAATAAATAAAGTAGGCATGTTAACATGAATAAATAAAGTAGGCATGTTAACATGAATAAATAAAGTAGGCATGTTAACGTGTGAATAAAGTAGGCATGTTAACATGAATAAATAAAGTAGGCCTGTTAACGTGTGAATAAAGTAGGCATGTTAACATGAATAAATAAAGTAGGCATGTTAACATGAATAAATAAAGTAGGCATGTTAACATGAATAAATAAAGTAGGCATGTTAACATGAATAAATAAAGTAGGCCTGTTAACGTGTGAATAAAGTAGGCATGTTAACATGAATAAATAAAGTAGGCATGTTAACATGAATAAATAAAGTAGGCCTGTTAACGTGTGAATAAAGTAGGCATGTTAACATGAATAAATAAAGTAGGCCTGTTAACGTGTGAATAAAGTAGGCATGTTAACATGAATAAATAAAGTAGGCCTGTTAACGTGTGAATAAAGTAGGCATGTTAACGTGAATAAATAAAGTAGGCATGTTAACATGAATAAATAAAGTAGGCATGTTAACATGAATAAATAAAGTAGGCATGTTAACATGAATAAATAAAGTAGGCCTGTTAACGTGTGAATAAAGTAGGCCTGTTAACATGAATAAATAAAGTAGGCATGTTAACATGAATAAATAAAGTAGGCATGTTAACATGAATAAATAAAGTAGGCATGTTAACATGAATAAATAAAGTAGGCATGTTAACGTGAATAAATAAAGTAGGCATGTTAACATGAATAAATAAAGTAGGCATGTTAACGTGTGAATAAAGTAGGCATGTTAACATGAATAAATAAAGTAGGCCTGTTAACATGAATAAATAATGTAGGCATGTTAACATGAATAAATAAAGTAGGCATGTTAACATGAATAAATAAAGTAGGCATGTTAACGTGAACAAATAAAGTAGGCATGTTAACATGAATAAATAAAGTAGGCATGTTAACATGAATAAATAAAGTAGGCATGTTAACATGAATAAATAAAGTAGGCATGTTAACATGAATAAATAAAGTAGGCATGTTAACATGAATAAATAATGTAGGCATGTTAACATGAATAAATAAAGTAGGCATGTTAACATGAATAAATAAAGTAGGCATGTTAACATGAATAAATAAAGTAGGCATGTTAACGTGAATAAATAAAGTAGGCATGTTAACATGAATAAATAAAGTAGGCATGTTAACATGAATAAATAAAGTAGGCATGTTAACATGAATAAATAAAGTAGGCATGTTAACATGAATAAATAAAGTAGGCATGTTAACGTGAATAAATAAAGTAGGCATGTTAACATGAATAAATAAAGTAGGCATGTTAACATGAATAAATAAAGTAGGCATGTTAACATGAATAAATAAAGTAGGCATGTTAACGTGAATAAATAAAGTAGGCATGTTAACATGAATAAATAAAGTAGGCATGTTAACATGAATAAATAAAGTAGGCATGTTAACATGAATAAATAAAGTAGGCATGTTAACGTGAATAAATAAAGTAGGCATGTTAACATGAATAAATAAAGTAGGCATGTTAACATGAATAAATAAAGTAGGCATGTTAACATGAATAAATAAAGTAGGCATGTTAACATGAATAAATAAAGTAGGCATGTTAACGTGAATAAATAAAGTAGGCATGTTAACATGAATAAATAAAGTAGGCATGTTAACATGAATAAATAAAGTAGGCATGTTAACATGAATAAATAAAGTAGGCATGTTAACATGAATAAATAAAGTAGGCATGTTAACATGAATAAATAAAGTAGGCATGTTAACATGAATAAATAAAGTAGGCATGTTAACATGAATAAATAAAGTAGGCATGTTAACATGAATAAATAAAGTAGGCATGTTAACATGAATAAATAAAGTAGGCATGTTAACATGAATAAATAAAGTAGGCATGTTAACGTGAATAAATAAAGTAGGCATGTTAACATGAATACATTTGTATCCTAGGAATGGTTTTTCCAATCAAATAAATAATCCCCTGACCCCCAGGCTGAGAGGCACTGCTGGGATTGACTGCTCTGTATGCATGCAGCTTGTCAGTGGCTATATCAGGATCAGCTGTGAGACTCTTATCAGTATTACGCTAATCCCTACCCCACCCGCTGTTGTTGTTTCATTGATTTTATATCTGACTCTCTTCTCTCTGCGCTCTCTCCACAGACTCAGGAAGCCCTTGAAGACTCCCCCTGCCACTCCGATGGATTAATAGGCTTAGAAGAAGGGGATTTGGGTGCCGGCTCCCAGGAATGGTGCGAGAGGAGCGTCGGTGGGGGCGACACGTCGGACGAGTACTTTGACTCCCGCTCATGGCACAGCGACACCCTGTCGGATCTGAGCCCGGACAGCGAGGACCGCCTGGGGGGCCTGCTGGAGTCAGAGGACGCCTACCCTGGCCGGCAAGTGGCGGCCTGCAGCTTCCACGCCGGGAAGAGTAAAGCCCGCCGCAGAGAGTCGGTCCCAGCCAGGGACAGCCACAGAGACACCCACAGGGACGCCCATAGGGACACCGCAGACATTTACGCTAGGCGGTGGAAAAGCCCGGAGAACCATGTGGACACGTACAGCACAGATAACCCCCCGCAGTGCAACATCGGGGAACTCAGCCCGGTCCAGATCCGACCCTATCCCAGCACAGAGGGACTAAACACAGACTCACCATACAGCCAGTCCAGTTTACAGACTGTTTGCACAGACACACAAATCAAATGCAGCGCAGATACAGACAGTTTACATGTACAAAGTCTACACACCACAGAGGTGAATACCCCACCAGGCACTCAGGAAGTGACCGTGAAGTTGCAAGTGCAGCCTGGAGAAAGCGGTACCAGCTCACCAACAAAATCCATACACTCCGACACGTGCACAATCCAGATAGATAGCATAGAGGAGACACTACACCAACAAAGCACATCAGTAGAAGACACAAGGTCACACAGAGCAAACACAACCCTAAATGAGAGCACAGATAGAGAAAACGTAGAAATATGTGAGCCTCAGGATGTAGGAAGTAGAGATCTGCTCCGCACTTACTCTATAGTGAAATGCACAGGTTCACAAACAGGCACCAGTGACTGTAATGATAGACGAAACAGGCAGGGAGAAAGTGTAGAACATCAGGGTACAATCAATGAAAATAGTAGAGAGATACATGCCGTAAAAGCACACAATGAAGAGAAAAAGGACTTGTGTGAGAGTTTGGGGACATACTGTAGGAAAACACATGAAATAGAGAGAAGTTCTACAGATAATGTAAATAGATTGGATACACATTTCACAGCTGTAATAAATGCAGAAAAATCCAAGTCACTGTGCACACCCATGCACAGTTACCACACAGTTGAGACAGAACACGCGGACACGCAGCTAATTACAGAGGCTGTTTTGACAAATACGGAGTTGACGGAAGCACATGGCACAAACGTTAATATCGTACCACAAGAGTTCAAAGACTCGTTTGATGCAGAAATCAGTTTATCGGCACGCAACGTGGATATTTGCTGTTCTCGTAGTTCATGTGAGGAGAGCCCCGACAGAGTCCTGTCAGAGATCTACCCTCAGGGCTGTCCTAGCGTGAGAAAGCCCCGGGATGCGGCATGGGTATCGGGCGTCTGCTACCAGGCGGAACGTGGTGGGTGTGCCGGCACTGCAACAGAGCGGGCTAAGTCATCTGGGACAGTAAATGAAATCTGTTCCTCCATCACATTTTCCACAGAGACCAGAGCCCTTTTTCCATTTGACACCTGCGGTCCTGGCCTGACCGCAGTTCCAAAGGCATCCCTGCTTGCCTCACCTATACCGTTTGAAGGCCAAGACAGGGACGAGCTCATAGAGAAGCAACCAGATAAAAAACAGCAACAAACTCAGAGCTTGAGGTCGCAACCTCGGCAAGTTACAGGTCAAACGCAGGATTTAATCCCAAAGCACTTGGACCAGGGGGGCGCTGGAATAGAAATACCCACGCATGGGCAGCTGCCATCTGAGGAGAAACTGTTGGATAAGCCTCGGTCAGGCTCTGTAGCACCAGGGCCTGGCTCAGCTCGAACTCAGTCTGACACTGGTAGGGGGTCTGAGGAATGTCCTCGCCCTCACCCCCTCTCAGATATCCCGCTGGTTTTCTCAGACAGCACAGGAACAGAGGATTCCTCCCACTGCCCCTGCTCTCTTTCCTGGGAAAAAAAGTTGCAGGAGGGGGAGGGCAGTCGTGTTTATCTTGATCAGGGACGAGCTGTGGAAGCAGTAAGCACAGTCAGTTCCAAACAGTCTAACACTGGCACAACAGAGCTGTCTGAGCACAGCGGGCTGGCACTCATTCCCACAGCTATCACCAATGATCCGGACACTCACGGTACTAAGCATGTGCTTAGTAAGATAGCAGAAACATCAACGGGTCCTACTGCTACTGAGCCCATTCAGGACAATAGCACAGAACACCCAGGCGTAGAGCAAGAGCCTGTTCCCCCAACAAACAGAGAAACCGCTGTCGGCACAATTTCTAGTCTTTGTAAGCAAGTCCAGCTGCAGCCGGAGGTCCCTGAAACTCCCTGCAAAGTGGAGGCCTCCCTCTCTCTGCTGTCGGACTCCAACAACAACACCAAGGCCAGCGCAGGGGGCGTGGAGAGAGGTAAGGCCAGTGCAGGAGGCCTGGAGAGACTCAGAGGTAAGGCCAGTGCAGGAGGGCTGGAGAGAGGTAAGGGTGCAGGCTGCTTCTCACACGGAGCCCAGAGCAGCTTGGAAAGTCATGAGAAAGCTGTTTCCCCCCTAGTCGAGCCATCAACACAGGTGACCTCTGACCTTTTGGAGGACGTAGACAAGCCCCAGGAAGACTCTGAGGTGTTCCTCTCTGCGCTGGACTACGAACCCTACTGGAGCAGTGAGGACTCAGCTGTTTCTGGGCTAGGGGAAGACCTGGACGGCTTCTATCATTTTAGTCCAGCTGAGGTAGAGGACCCAGAAAAACTTCAGGCAGAGAACAACAGTATTAAGGACATCACTGTTTATACTCAAATAGACAAAGTCTATGGGGATGTTGAAAATCCAGATTTGAAGTATTCTAACTCAAACACACAGAGAAATGGAGGCCTTAAGCCCATTGTCTCATCTTTAGAGAGCAGAGGCCTGTTATTGGATAGTGAGTGCAAAGGGGAGGGGCAGTGCAGTATCCAGCTACTTAACCACACAACTGACAGAAAAGGAAGCAGCTCATCAGAAGCGTTTGAAGAATATACACTGGCTGAGGAGTACAGGGAGCACACACAGACTGGGGTGAGGATAGTAAGGCATCCTTATCCTGATGTGAGCCTCAACCTGCTCGCTATTACCAACTTAGAGCCAATTCCGGAGGCTGAGCGCTCACAGGAGAACTCTGGCATAGCAGAGGATGATTCAGACATAGAAACAAAGAAAGAGCACATGAACATGAGGCCTGCTGAGGACATGGATGTGGTTGACCTTTCCGGGGACATGTCCATCTCCAGTCCCAAGAGTCCACACTGCCAGCCCGAGCATGGAGAGAAAACTTCAACCACTAGTGAGAGGCACTGTAGGCCCATGACTGTATCCTATGACACTGTGTCTGACAACACAAATAGCACAAACAGTGATGAGACAGAAGAACTCTGCCTTGCCCCTTCCGGCTGGAATGCCAGCTTTGACAAAAAGAGGACAAAAATAAAAGGCACAGGAAACAAGGGCTCAAAGTTTTCCGTCTTTGCTAAGATGCCATCTTTTAGGAAGGCTAAGAGCTCCAAGGGTGCCAAAGGTGAGGAGTCACCCAGGGAATCACCAGATGGAGGAGATGAGTCTGTCCTTTGCGGGTCTGTGGTGCTTGAGCAGGGGGGGCAGGGGAACAGCTCAGATGATGAGGTCTTCCTCAAAGGCAATGTCCTGACCCAGACGGTCCAGCAGGTGTTTCCCTCAGGACGTTACGACACAGAAGAAGAAGAATATGGCTTCTTCCCTTCCACCCCGCGCACCCGCCATGTCCGCCACCTCTTCAGCCACGGGGGTAGCGGGGAGGGCGATGGAACGCTCAGCCCAGACAACCCCCACCTCAGGCAGGTCCAGTCACCTGACGGGCACACCTATAAGAGGAGCAACAGCAATGACAGCCTGAATATCCGCATGCGCTTCGCCCAAGCACACAAGTCCCTTTCCAGCCTGTTTGAGTCACGTTCCATGGATAAGGAGAACGAGGAGCAGCTTGGTGTGGGCGCTGAGGGGGATTTTGGTAAAGCCAAACAGTCCTGGAGGAAGCTTAAGAAGGCCAAAGAGGCTGAGCTGCTGAGAAGGACTCTCTCAGTGCCAGACGATGACTGCAGCAGGACTGGTACGGGGCACTACCATGACTTTACATCCTCTTCACTCCTGGACAGGCTCAGCATCCCAGGCTCGCCAACCTCCCTCAGGGCACTTCGCCACACGGATCCCCTCTCCAAGCGGGGGGTCCCACAGGGAAATGAGACTCCCCAAGGGTGCAAATCTGAGGGCCAGAGAAGAAAATGCTCACCCAACGGTCTGCCAATCACATCGCCTGAGTCTGGCCCGCCTTCATTCTCAAATGACTCTGAGGTCCCACCGCCCAGTGACCCCAGCCCTTTTTCACCCTTGAGCCCCTGCTCACTCGCCACCATGACCCAACAGCATTCTCCATGCTGGACCAGGCCCCCCTCAGTGGCCGGTGAAGGCCCGACAGACGGCCCTCTACGGCCCATGAGCCCTAAGCCCAACAGCCCCAGGCCAACAGCCCAGCGCAGGGTCTTTCGCTACCCTCACTCAGCAAGAGCCAGCACCGTCTCTCCTATGCTTCTGGGCCAGTCAGCCAGTGTGGAGGGCTTGACAGACCCCCCAGAGAGGCCCAAGACCCTCAAGCCCACAGCTAGCCCCCTGGGTCTCTCCCTCAGCCCCCTGGATGTAGCTGAGGGCAGCATGGACAGCCAGTCACACATCAGCCTGTATACCATTGGCTCCATCAATGAATTGGAGGTAAGAATGAATGAACTTGTCACTCCACAGTACAAATTTAAGTGTAATATATGTACAGTATGTGTATATATATACTATATATATATATATATATATATATATATATATATACACAGTATATATACTGTATATGTATATATATGTATATATATGTGTGTGTGTGTGTGTGTGTGTGTGTGTGTGTGTGTGTGTGTGTGTGTGTGTGTGTGTGTGTGTGTGTGTGTGTGAGAGAGACGTTTTACGCCTTTCAGCAATAGAATGGCCTGCCTGTTGAGCATATATAAATCTGTGTAGATAGAAAAGGCCTTGTTCAGTCCTCAATCAAGATGCAGATGGCGTTCCAGCTCCCTGGGAAAAGTGTTTACACCCTTCACAGCCTCACTGCCTTTACCAGAATAGGAAAAAAAGCCAATGCCAGTTAATCTGTCGCTCTCTCTAGTCTTCCCTGCGTGCGTGCCCGCGGCGTGTGTGTCCGTCTGTCCGTCCATCAGTCCGTCCGTCCGAGGGTGGCTGTAAGTGTATTTGTATGTTGTCAGTGTCTTGGTTTGGAGAGAACAAGTCCCTCTCTCTTGGTGGCTCTCTGTGAAAGGGAAGAGGAGGAGAGAAATGGCAAACTCAGCTCTTTCCAGGCCCCCAGCAGTGTGCTACATTTCCATTCTGCCAACCCTCCCAGCTCTCCCACAGTCCTGCAGTACAGAGCAGGATAACTGAAGGGCTATCTCCCCCTAGTGGCTGCTTTAGGGAATGTAAAGTCTTCATGAGCAATGCTTGCCAGCCCAAGTGCAAGGCTCTAACTCAAAAATCTCCCTTTTTTTTAATTAGCACTGGGTCGCTGAACACACATTCTTTGATGTACTGACCCAGTGGTAATTAAAAGAAACAAAGGGAGATCTTGAGTGCTAGAAACTACTACTACTTCCAAAATTATTTTACATCCTTCCTGATGCTATTTTATCGGCCCCGGGAAGACGGGAGCTCCTTCAAGAAACACTCCACCGATTTTCAACCAGCTTTGTATCATTACAAAATCAGTCATATAATCAAAAACTGTAAACAGTTTTGCAGACATTCATTTAGTTGGGCAGTTATTGAGAGTTGATTTGAATGAAGTTGTGGAACAGTGATCATGCACAAAATGACACCACTGGTCCACAACTGTTTACAGTTTTTGGATATACCGTACTACTGATGTTGTAATGATACAAAGCTGGTTGGTAATCGGCAGTGTTCCTTTAAGCTTGAGCCCTGTACTGCAGTATTACAATAACTAACCAGCATCACAACTACCCACATTAGTACAGTGCATCTGAGGCACCTAGAGCTGACTCTGTAACTAACCACCTAACTGTGCACTCGAAAGGGCACACAAAATGGCGTGCGAGCAGCTGGCCACTCCAGAACACGCAGGCTGCTGGAGGCAAAAGGTGACGGGAGGGCGTCGGCGGCCCCCGGTGGGCTGAGGGCCGGCTACTGGGCGGCTGGAGCCCGGGACGGACCACGGCGCCGCTGCTTGGACGACCTCTGGATGGAGGAGGAGAAGAGACACAAGCGCAAACTGGCCAGAGTGGTGAGGGGGAGCCTGGGCCAGCTCAACACCACCTTCCCTGAAGACCTGGAGAAAGTAAGAACTGGCGGCCCACTGCTAAAGCTAAAAGAACCTCGGACGCTGTTGTACTCTGTCTCTCCTCTTCCGCCTCTGCCTTGCCTGCTGTTTCTCTTCACGCTGGACAGTTTCTCTCTCCTTGGTGGCCTCTTGTCAGTTTGTCGTGGATATGGAGCCCAAGTCTCTCGTCTCTATCTTGATGTTTTGCTTTTCTTTTCCACTTTGCCTTCGCCCTCCTCCTCTTTCTTTTCTCCACCATTCATGCATGCACCTTCACCTCACATTTTTCTTTGCATATTCCCCACTGTTACACACTCGTTTCTCTATTCGTCTCGTACATTTACGTGTCCTGTTTATCCTGTTTGTCCTGTTTATTAGACTAAAGAATAGTAGTGGGAATGACAGAATAGCTTTTGACATTGCAACACAAACAGAAATTAGTCACCCCCCAGAGATGCCAGGCTTGATTTGAAGTAACCCCACCCCTTCCATTCCCATAGACGCGTGCTGGAGTCACCTTGGGCCCCATGGAGGCCTTTCGGGGGATGCCCCTCAAGGCCCACTGCTTCTCCCAGAGCACCCCCATCGGATTGGACTGCCTAGGCTGGAGAAGACACATCTCCTACCCCTGTGAGTACCAGCTCTAGTACAGACCTTCTATATTGACGCTCTATACATGTATATCCAGAATGACTTACAATGAACAAGCAGGTAGGGGCGCAGAGTCTTGCTGATGGACACTTGGATAGATGGCTGTTGATGGATACATTGGACGTTGCAGGGATTGAACCCGCAACATTTGGGTTAGAAGATGACTTGGTACTTGGAAGATGATGATGGTACTTGTTGGAATGACATTGTGGCATGTAAACTATATGTGGGAAAGGCAGTATAGCTTATTTGGTAGGAGCTGTTAAATCCCCAGAAAGCTTAAAGATGAAGTTCAATCATTCCATGCTGAACTCAGCAACTGGAATTAATCACATTCGATGTGTGCTTAAACCACAAATGCTGCGTCACCACCTGCCTGGATATGCACACATTAAAAGCTTCACCTGCTGCTTACTATCGGGCACCATATTTGAAAACGAACAACTTTGACAAATCCAGGATTAATTGTGTAACCTCACGACAGCAACATCTCCTGTGCAGCAACCATCTAACCTCACGACAGCAACATCTCCTGTGCAGCAACAATGTATTTTTTTCACATCTATCTGGTTGAGCCAGGCAGTACTGGTGCAGTTCCTTGTTTAACCTGCTGGCCGCAGTAACTTCTTATGGTAACTCAGAGGCTCACAACAGCCATCCTAGCACACCCTTGGGCCCTATTTTCCCTCTGGCCTTAGGTGCTAAACTGCCGTTAAACGCAAAAAAACACGCTTTGTGCCTGACTCGGGAAGATAGCATCATGTTTTTAGGCCCCCGAAATGCGCTTTACGCGGAAGAGGCGTGGCGCAGTGCCAGAATAGGCCAGAATGGGCGTTTCGGCCTTAAATACCGGCCTAACGCTATCTTCCCTCCTGGCGTTAAATTTACCGCTTATCGCTTTTCAAAACCAGGCCTTATTCAGTACGCCGGGGATATAGGGTTAGTTAACTGTTGAAAATTCGATGTCTGGTTTTGTCACGAGTAGCATACAGCTGAAGTCTCTCTCGCCATCAAGCAGACAGTGATGGAAGCATGTTTCTTCATGTGCGCCAAGGGGAAGATGACGGACTAAACTGGTGGGTACTGCGTGCGTCATTACGCAGCGGAGATGCAGGAGAGATGCAGATTCAGCGCGCCGGCCCCGGGGATGCACTCACTCTCTCTCCCCCCTCTCTCTCTCTCACTCCCTCTCTCCCTCTCTCTCGCGTGTCAATTTCTGCCCCTATAGCGCACTGCAAGCATCAGATCTGAAATGTAGGCTACACCACAGAATGACAGAACCATCACTATTTTGGGGAAAAGGCCACTAATTTATAGCCTATGTAGACACTAGGCAGGCACAAAGACTGATGGAAAAAAAAGTTGTTATACCATAGTTTTGAGCCCCTGTCATTCAGAGGCTGTTGCATCATCCTACATGTGCAGTGGGGGAGAAGAAAAGGTAGCGAGAGAAAACGATATCATTCTACCCAAACTAGTGTTAATTTCGTCGACGAAAACTATGACGAAAAATGTTAGTCGACTACCTTTTTCCCCAAGACTAAGACGAGACTAAAATGTTCAGACGTTTAGTTTTATTGACTAAGACGAGACTAAAATACTAAAACTTTTAGTCGACTAAAACTTGACTAAACAAAAAGAGGATGGGGTTGACTAAATATGATAAAAACTAACAAGGAACCTTGAGGTGGAGATTGATGACGAGGACTGGTGTGATATATTTGATAATGCCAAAAGAATTTCTGTGTGCAACAGACTGTGGTCGATGCAGCTAAGAATTATACATAGATTGCAAATATCACCCAGCCTTCGTCATAAAATGAATGCTAGCCTGTCTCCCCTCTGCCTTAAGTGTAAGATAGAGGTGGGAGATTACACTCACTGCATATGGTCATGTCCTAAGATAGAACGATACTGGTCAGACATAGTGCAGCAGTTGGGTGTCATTTTTGGTGCGGAGTTGGACCCGGACCCTGTCAGCCTTTTTCTTGGTCTTCCCCGTAAGAAACTCGTTTCTGACGTCACAAACGGCTATTTAATTTATTAACTTTTGCTGCTAGAAACAATATTCTTTTATTTTGGATCAAAGACAAACCTCCAACAAAGAGGAACTGGCACCAGATAGTTATGCAGCTTATGCCTCTGGAGTTCATGACATGTATGCTGCACTCAACAACCGATGTCTTTTATAAAGTGTGGGAGCCTTACTTGAAATATATTGACCCTAACCTAGCAGAGACACTGACTATTGGATACCTCAACCGAAGTGATATTGCCACTTGATTATTGCCTTTTGCCTTGTACATCTAATTTAATTTAATTTATTTTATTGTATTCTCATTCATTTGTCCATCCTTTCCTTTCCTTTTGTCCACATCTATGTCTTTGCTAACTTGTGAAGTGTCTGAGCTGCCCTGTCTTTTTGTTTTTGTTTTTGTCTTTGTCGTTGTCTTGTCTTGTAAAATTTAAAATTGAATAAAAATAATATTGAAAAAAAAAAACTAACAAGGACATTTGACACAGGACTAAGACTACGACAAAATTAAAATATAGACGACAAAATTAACACTAATTATAGACTGTTTCCCCCTCCTCAATGCAGCAGTTCAGGTTCCTGTGCTGCAGCATCATAGATGTAGCAGACATGTAGCTGTCTTAAAAACATTTACAGTAGTTACAACAGAACCCACCCAGTCTTAGCTAAAGGTCTTATCTATATGTGTATGAGGCATTGTGTTCCCAAAATGTACAACTACTTGCTTGTCTACATTATTTCCAGAGAAGTCTGAGTGCTTTCCGCACAGCCAGGCTCCCTCCATTCTCCCCTCAGCTGTGGGCTGAGCAGGGACTGTAAATACGGTCCACTTGTCGTTGCTACCGCCGCACGGCAACACTGGCCCGGGTGGGCAGAGTCAGCATTAGCTACTTTCCATGGGAAAGAGTTGCCAACACTGCTTCGAATTACAATCTGCCATTTTCATTGACTAAAACTAGACTAAAATGGGAACAGTTTTTGTTGACTAAAACTAGACTAAAATACTTATGGTTTTATTTGACTAAGCTGAGACTAAAATGCTCAAACTTTTAGTCGACTAAAACTTGACTAAATAAAAAGAGGATGAGGTTGACTAAATATGATACAGACTAACAAGGACATTTAACACGGGACTAAGACTAAGACTAAATAAAAAAATAGCCGACAAAATTGGGCCCCAAACTTTCACCAATCTAATCTCATCATGACATCCAGGGATAGGCTATATTTTTCTAGCCGATGCGTTTAGAACATTCTTTTCACTTTGATATTGCTATAGTGTAGCGTATTTACATGCTTGCTGTATTTAAACTGCAGTGAGATTTGTTTGAGGAACATAATAATATGGAATATTTTGTGGTGTTATTTGTCCCTGTTTGTATTCTTATATGAAATATTGTTATTTTTGCTGCCCCTCTTGACCAGGATTCCCTGGCAGAAGACAGTGTATCTCAATTGGACCTTCCTGGTTAAATAAAGGATATATATATATATATATATATATATATATATATATATATATATATATCTCCCAGTTAACTGACATAGCAATATAGGGATGGAACAATATGCTTACAATTTGATACACAATAAGGGGTTCACAATGTGATACAATAATTCACTAGGCTATAGCAAATACAAGTTCAATGACAACAAGGTCTGACTGAACTATGTTTATTTCTGAGACACAAATCTTTCTAGCGATGGCATTGCAGTGCACAATTTTAAAACGTGCAAATAATATTTCAATGAAGAGTTTGTGTTTGTGATGGTCAAGCTGTCTCATTTGTGATAGTCTGACTGGGTTGAAGCAACATGGTGGATTTAGCTCTCCCATTGGTGCCGACCATTTCAGTCGGTGCCGGGTGTAAATCCCATCCTAAGTTTCTTAGGACATCATTGATGATGTCATCATGCCTCTTATGACATCACTGATGATGTCACAATGCCTATGACATCACTGATGTCATCACTTCCAGGACAAAAATTTAAACACATTGCCCACTTGCTCCCTTTAATAATGCAGCCAAGCTGGGGGTGAGGCCACACTGCGAGCAGCAGGGCCAGGATGTCGAGCTGCAGGCGGGCGAGCCCAGGGAATCGAGCGCGCGAGTGACCAGCAATGGTCTATACGTCACTTTGTTGGTCCACAAAACGCTGGTCCACAAAAAGCTCACCACGCTTTAGTAGGCACAGTTTTCGCCCTAGGAGACTGAAATTTGGCATGTAGGTCTGTGTGTCTGTGTGTGTGTGTGAGTCTGAGTGTGTGAGTGAGAAGGTGTGTGTTTGTGTTCATGCCAATTGGGGGGGGGGGATTTCACAATGGAGTGGATGATGTCGCAGCTATTGCGAATTCGGGCTTGTTACTTTGTGAGTGAAAGCATATGCAGCATAATTATATCTTAGATTATGCACTATTGTGAGTGAATCAAAGTAGGTAAAATTGACATTTTCTTTCCCTGATTCTGTTTTGAAACTGCGGTTTACAGCTGGTTTACAGCTCGCTCAGCCTGTTGTTATATCCCATGGGTCTGGAAGTGATGCTACATGAGAGTACTGCTGGAATTAGATTAACATCACCGACATCATTCGCTCAATAGCAGTCTCCACCAGTGCTGCGGTGTCTAAATGGATACCATGTCTGGGCCATGCGTGTACATTAGCACATGCCTGCATACACACACAACTCTGTGCCACCACCAACAGCAGGCAGCAGATTGCATGGTCTCATTTCATATATCAAATTATACAGTATGAACTATATGAACGTACCAAACTGGATGTTCTTCCCCTGTCGTCTGCCCAGTCAACGCTGAATGCTTCTGCTCGTCATGTAGTTCAGCTAGCGGCAACAGAGCAAGATGCAACGTTACACTGATGCTAAATGTGGCGCATGCAAGGCTTCTTTCCCACCAGGGTATAAAGGAAGGATAAGCAAGCCTCTTCATGTCCCTAAAGCACACCCCAGATTCACTCTCCCAGAGAAAGAGAAAAGACCCAAAGTCCCAAACTCTCAGTCAGTGATGGGAAGACTTGGAATGCCGCTCATCTTGCCCACTTTGCCTCTGTGGCAGAACAAAACGGTGGCACATCTGGACTGCCACATGCCCATGCCTATCACCACCTGTCTGACAAACTGCCAAACAAGTCCTTCGAATTGTATTTATTGCTTTTAGTGTTTTTATTGTTTTTTAATTTGTATGTATGGTTTTCCGCTATTTGTCTGGTTCTATTCTTTGTCTTAGACTATTAGGCCTATGTATTTCTTAATTAATTGCATCTTTGTCTCCTGTTTACTATTTGTGAGCAATTAGCACCAAGACAATTTCCAATCAACAATGTGTTGAAATGGCAAATAAAGTTCTATCCTATTCTAAGTAGTCCCTCAAGTGAGCACAAGTCCATTAAGCAACTAATCTAGAAACATTGGACACTACATAATTAAAAAATTATAATAAGGGACCGTTCGTTATTTAGGGAAGGGTCCACTGGAAAATAGGGGAGGGTCATCCTCTTTTAAATTTAGTCTGAGGGAGGGTACACTCTCTTTAATTTGAGTCCAGGGGAGGGGTATACAATTTTGATTCGATAAAAATATATACACTTGTTTTTTTTTTTGGTAATGTTTGCTTTTCGGACTTCAACAACTACTGAGTTGCTTCATTTACACCCCTCCTGTCCAAACTGTTTGGTATGTCCCGGTGCATTGTTTCTCTTTGGCGGTCCTATCTGTCGATCTTTGTGCTTGGCCTATCCAGACAGTAGGCGTGTACAGTATCTGGCGAATCAGTGGCGCTTTTCTGGTGATAATATGGAAGTACATTTCCAGCGCGAATAACCCACTGGAACAAAGTCGAGCAAACAAACAGACATGGCATCACAAAATATATATGGGCTCTATTGTTGCATCGGCCTATAAACTGCGCCCAGGAAGTCACAGTAGAACCGAGTTACGGCTCACTCATCTCCTAAATTACGTTAAGTCTGCGAGGGATATTCATACCACCAGGATGACATATATGTTTCACATAGGGTTGTGTTTTGATTTCGAGATTTTATTTAGTCCAATATTGAAATGTTCTACAATTGCATGTTGTGTTAACATTACACATTATTTCTATCTACCTTTCTATCTATTTAGGCTAATTTGGATGCTATTTATTATCGAAATGTATTAGCCCAATGCATGCTGGGAGATTTTACATGTGTGGCTTTGTGCCTGTCTGCTGTCTGATGCGCGAGGGAGTGAGAGAGAGAGAGGGGGGACAGAGAGTGGAGAGTCCGCGGCTCCGCGCAATTACGCACAATAATAGAACTTTTTTCCATCAGTCATTGACCACTATTTAAACACAAATATTGATATACACAGACTGAAGATTGTTTCACAAGCGAAAATAGCATTATGTAGCGACCGGAGGAGGCGGTCGCTCTGATTGGTGACAGTTCTGCTCTAAGAAGTGCAAAGGATTATGGGAGTTCATGTTCTTGTGGGAAGCTTGTTACTGTTACAGTTAAAAACGTGGTTTAGTGATGTTGTGCTCATGTTTTGATTGCATTATGTGGTAATGGCAATGTTTGTGTGGCCAGGATAATGTTTAGTTTTACTATCAATGTAGCCACCACGACTGAGACTGTTAGTGTGTTCGATCACCTCTGGCCGGAGTTTCTGCGAATGTTGAATGATTCCGATGTGGAATAAATAGCACCCCCTGCTGTCATGCGGTGTATGAGGCGCAGGAGTGGTCTGCATTCTTCCACGCAAGCTCGCCACAATATTGTTTGGGGAGGGTCAATGATATTTTTCAAATCACTCGGGGAGGGTCAAGGAAAATTTTGATCAGGGGCACAGCTTTTTATTTCAGAGCACACCAAATCCCTCCAGTGACCCCCCTTTCTAAATAACGAACGGTCCCTAATTGGCAGCTATATAATTAGAGAAACAAAATGACTGAAAAATGTCAAATTGAATGGGAATGCCTTTTCTTTTGGTTGTGTCTCTGTGCTACCTCTACTTTATTTCTCCCTCCCTCCCTCTCTCTTTCTCTCTCTCTCTCTCTCTCTCTCTCCCCACCTCACCCTGGGGGGATATCTTATACTGCTGTAGCACCTCATTCATAAAAACATTCCCCCATATGATTAATGCCTCTTCTAAAGGCTGGGGGCAGGGATGTATTAACGAATGGGGCTACCGGGCCCAGGCCCAGGGGCCCAAAAGCTCAGGGGGACCATAACCCAGAGCCTCTTCACAGAGCCACCGCGTCTCTTGCCCAGGCCCGGGACGAACTGATCCCTTACACCACTGATATGGTATTCAAAATAGTTGTCCAAGTCTAGATGAGGATAAAACCCACCTATCCTGTCTCCATACTTTGTATCTCTCTTCCACTCTTTTCTTCATTATCTCAGTCTCTTATCTCAGGTAATCAGACTGGCACATAGAGTTCTGAAGGATCCATGACATATTTTATTTTCTGAATATGATTTGTTACCTTCTGGCAGACGTTACAGAGCTAGTCGATGCAAGAGTAACCGCTATAAGCTCTCCTTACCTCCCAACTTCTATTGTACTACTTAACAACCAGCCCATTTTAATGATTTTAATGATTTTATTCTTTTATTCTTTTATATTCTACTTCTAAGAAGTACGTTTGTGGTTTTCTCTTTACTATTCTACCTCATGAGGTAACATCCCTATTGTATTATCTTCCCTATTGGGTATGTGCAGTAGACTATTTGCATCCTCCCTCGGTATATGTGATGCTGATTTGAGTGTGACTTTTATTATTTTTACTTTACTTATTTTTATATCTTCGAAAATGTCTATATTCTTATCGAATAGAGTTTAACAAATTGTGCAATGACAATTGACGTTGTTTGTAATGTTGTGATGCGGCTGTGTGCACTTTTTGCCCAAGACAAATTTCCCCTAAGGGACAATCAAGTCAAGTCAAGTCAAGTCAATTTTATTTGTATAGCGCATTTACAAGCGGCTGAGCCGCAACCAAAGTGCTTCACATAAAGTGCAAGAGGCATAAACAAATGATATACGCTATATAAAAGCGTTAAAAATATAATAAAATAAATAAAAGAGTTAAAAGACATTGACTAGCTACACGGTTAAAATACATCAAGCATAGGAAAGCAAAAGAAGATTAAAAAGGTGGCTGAGGGCTTTATTTAAAGGCTAGTTCAAAAAGGTGGGTCTTCAGGTGGGACTTGAAAGTATCCAGAGTCTGAGCTGCACGGATGCGGAGAGGGAGGCAGTTCCAGAGTCTAGGGGCTGTTACTGCAAAGGCTCTGTCCCCCCTGGTTTTTAACCTGGACCTGGGCACCTCCAAAAGCAGGTGGTCGGCTGACCGTAGTGCTCTGGAGGGGGTATGGTGGTGTAGGAGATCGGACAGGTATGTGGGGGCTAGACCATGGAGGGATTTGTAAGTGATGAGCAGAAGCTTAAAGTCGATGCGGTATCGGATGGGGAGCCAGTGGAGTGATGCAAGAACCGGGGTGTTGTGCTCATGCTTTTTTGTGCAGGTGAGGAGTCGGGCGGCTGCATTCTGGACCAACTGTAGGCGACGGAGCTGTGATTGGCCGATACCAGTATACAAGTTGCAATAGTCCAGTTGTGATGTTATGAAGGCGTATATAACTGTGGCTAGGTCCCTCTGGGGCAGGTAGGCCTTGGTCTTGGCTAGGGTTCTCAGGTGAAAAAAGCTTTTCCTCACCACTGCACTAACCTGCTTCTCGAACTTGAAAGCACTGTCGAGGATCACGCCGAGGTTTCTGACAGAGGTCCGGATATTAGAGGCAAGGGGGCCTAGGGCATCAGTGGAGGGGGCCGGAGGGGTTTTCCCAAAGATGATGATCTCCGTCTTGCTCTCATTGAGGTTGAGGAAGTTAGTGCCCAACCATTCTCTGATGTCAGCCAGACAGTCGAGAAGTGGCTGGAGTGCAGCTTGCCCAACGACCTTGAGGGGGAGATATAGCTGGATGTCATCAGCGAAGCAATGGAAAGAGATGTTATGTTTGGCCAGGATTTCCCCTAGGGGTAAGATGTACAACAGGAAGAGGATAGGACCGAGTATAGAGCCTTGGGGGACCCCACAGGTGAGGGGGGCTAGTGTAGAAAGGAAATCCCCAAGCTGAACGGTGAAGCTCCGGTCAGCTAGATAGGACCGGAAGAACTTCAGGGCTGTGCCTTTGATGCCTACGTGTTGCTCAAGTCGTGACAGTAGAATCCTGTGGTCCACCGTGTCAAAGGCTGCTGTGAGATCTAAAAGGACCAGGATTGCAGGGCTACCTGAGTCAGCGACTAGGAGCAGATCATTTAGAACTCTCAGGAGAGCCGTCTCTGTACTATGAGCTGCCCTGAAGCCAGATTGGAATGTCTCATAGATGTTGTTGGTGGTCAGGAAGGATTTCAGCTGGACATAGACTTCTCGTTCAAGGACTTTAGACAGGAAGGGTAGTTTGGAGATAGGTCTGAAGTTTGAGAGAATGGTGGGGTCGAGATTTACCTTCTTTAACGATGGCTGCACCACAGCATGTTTGAATGCAGCCGGGACACAGCCAGTGGAGAGGATGGTATTAATTAGCAGCAGGAGGAAGGGGGCGACCGTGTCAAAGACTGTAGCATCTTTGAGAAGACGGGAGGGCAGGCAGTCAGGGGACTCATCACGGGGGTTGATGAGATAATTTAGTGTAGTGAAGAGAACCTGGGGTTTGTGGCTATTACTGGAGACTAGAGTGGAAATGTAGTGAGATTTGGCTGTTTTAACAGCTCGGTGGTAGTCCGCTAGGCAACTCCGGAGGATTTGGAGGGACACATGGAGGCGGTCCTTCTGCCACTTGCGCTCGGCACGCCTACAGGCGCGTCTGAGGTTGCGGGTGGTATCGTTAAGCCAAGGTGTTGACTGTATTTTGATGCGTTTGGTCCTGAAGGGGGCAACAGAGTCCAGAATGTCAGTGCAGGTTGAGGAGAATGTGGCAAGAAGCTCATCAGCACTACACTCAGAGCTATTATCCAGTGAGGACCTACATAAAGGGGAGTCATTAAGGGCGGCTGAAAATTGCCCAGCAGTCGAGGGGTTAATCATGCGCGAGACCCGTTTAGAGACAGTGGAGGTGCTTCCTGAGCATGGGGCTGATATAGTGAACAGAATCGGAGAATGGTCAGAGAAAGACATGGCACAGATTTCATTCACAGAGACAGAGACACCATAGGATAACACAAGATCTAGTGTGTGTCCCTTTTCATGCGTTGGGCCAGTGACAGCTTGTTTGAGATTGAATGAATCTAATAGATTCAGGATGTCCCGGGCCAGTGGCTGTGACATACAACAAACATGGACATTGAAATCACCACATAAAATGATATGATCGTACTTCACCATAAGGCCAGACAAAAAATCAGCAAAGTCATGGATAAAGTCTTTGTTGAATTTTGGTGGGCAATACACCACTGCACACAAAATGGGGGCAGACAGAATTATTTCAAACAATTGCAGTTCGAAGCTAGCAAATCCAGCGTGTGGAATCTGCCGACAGTGGAAGAGAGATTTGTAAACAGAGGCTATACCACCCCCTCTCCCTGTCACTCGAGGGGAGTTTAGGAAATTACAATCCGGTGGGAGGAGTTCAGAGAACAGTATGTTTTCACCGACGGAGACCCAGGTCTCACACAAGAGCATAAAGTCCAACTCACGATCGATAAAGAAGTCGTTAAGCATGAATGTTTTGGATGCCAGGGACCGCACGTTTATCAGGGCCATCTAGAGGGTTAGCTTGTCGCTAGTCGGTGGCCTGGTGCGCTTCAGCAGGCGGAGGCTGGAGTGGTCAACACCACGGCTGAACCTGGGCAGGGAGCGCCAGGAAGCAGAGTCAGAGGTGGGGACTTGAGTACGTCGTGGTTCGATCAGCGCTGACAGGACCGCTGGAGGGGCTGGAATCTGCGGTGGACGAGGCAAAGCACCAAGGTCGAGGAAGGCTTTAGCAGGAGTAGCAGGCGAGTCGGATACAACAGGATGGAGCCATCGCACTAAACGCCGAGCGGCAGCTCGGGTGGCGGGCAGCTGGATCTTAAATTTCACCAGTAGGCCACCCCTCATTCCCCGTCTCCTGGACCGCCTTTTGCGATGAGGAGCCACGGGCAAACGGCGCAGGTAAGCTGGAACATCTGACAGCACTGGAGGGGGAGGTTTAGTCCAATTTCCTGATTCAGGTCTGGCTACCCGAGCCTCACTGAGGTTCAGATCGCGAATATTAAGCAGGGCTTGTCGATCGTAGCATAGTAGAGCAGAAACATCCAGATAGATACATAAGAACAGGGCTGCAGCAAACATAACACGGAGCGCCCGTGGAAGACGAGTCGCCGAACAGACTGGCGCCATCTTGCAATCAAGTTTATCTCATCATCTCATCTCATCTCTCTCATGATTAAAGTCCTAAATTCCCACATCGCCCTGCTGTAAATTACCCATGTTTAATACATTTTAAACCTGTGGTGCAAAAGAAAAGGTGAGTGGAGGTAGGAACTGAGGGTGGTAGCAAAGGCAAGTATGAACGGACGGGGGATAGTTTGAAGCAGAAGAGTTGAAATTAAAAAGAGGAAGGGTGGAAGAGAAGAAGTAACAATGAAAGGAGATTGTTTGAGAAATGAGTTGTGACACTTTCGGGCCTCTTCTCCTTCCTCTATCTGCTTCTCATCATCCTCAGGATATTATGACACACACTGCCTGCCTGCGTGCACAGATAGCACATGGACACACACATACACGCACCAGTCTCAAGAGTCTCCATATCGTAGTTTCAGTTGGCTAGGTCTCACCCTGGCACACAACCAGGCAGTAAGACAAATCAACCCAGAAACTGTGTCTGACTGTGCAATATTCAAGTATGAACAAGTAGAATAGAAAAACACATAACAGACAACAAAAAATACAATAAAATAGAAGAAACAAAATAAATTATTTTAACGCTGAGGGGGGTAAAGAACTATATATAGATTTTAAACCGTACAAGCTGTCAGTTTTAATTGCTTTTTGTTTTAAAGAGGTCTTAATCGAATAAATGCATTGTTTGATCTCATTGCTAAAAGCAATAAAGCATGGTTTCTTACCTGTGAATTTACATTTATGAATGTGAAATTTGATTGATCATGTACACACCACTGGGGACACACCAGAGTTAATCTGTGAATCATTATCCAAGAGACCAAACAATACATTCCTCCAATAAAGAAAAAACATTGCATGGATGCATAACTGGGACGTATCCTCAGTGATGTACCCTGGGGTCATAGGATGTTTCGGGTCTCGCAACATCATACACCCTCGCCCAGGTGACCCAGCCGGGGCTGGCCAAGCCCCAACTTACGTCCCAGTAGCTACCCACGGTCAGCCCTCCAGGAAGGGTCGAAGGTGGTCACGCGGTCAGGGCCACTCAATCCGCTGCTCCGGAACTACTCTGCCGGGACCGGGGGAGGGCTCTGGTACGTAGAGGGACCGGGCTCTGTGGGTTGCCACCCGGCCGGGCTCCTCCCTCGTCTCATCAGGTCTACGACCTGTGCGCTGCACCAGACTCCCCCGCTCCAAACATCTCATTCCGAGGTGATGGTATCTTGGTGGATACCATGCAGTACCAGTACTTGGTGGCACCGCAGTCTCCACTTGCGGCTTGAATGGCCCTCCTAAAAGGCCTCTCGTGGGTTGTTGGGCTTCTTCCTCACGGAAGACGCAGGCTGGGGAGCTAACCCATACTGCTACCCGGGTGCCGTCCCTGTTCCGGCTGTCAACTGACTCTCCAGTAGTCACTAGTCTTTCCTGGTTGTCACGTAGTCTATTCCTATGAGTCACTGGCTAAGCCAGGCTAACTAATAAAGAAAAAACATTGCATGGATGCATAACTGGGACGTATCCTCAGTGATGTACCCTGGGGTCATAGGATGTTTCGTGTCTCGCAACATCATACACCCTCGCCCAGGTGACCCAGCCGGGGCTGGCCAAGCCCCAACTTACGTCCCAGTAGCTACTCACGGTCAGCCCTCCAGGAAGGGTCCAAGGTGGTCACGCGGTCAGGGCCACTCAATCCGCTGCTCTGGAACTACTCTGCCGGGACTGGGGGAGGGGGAGGACTCTGGTACCTAGAGGGACCGGGCTCTGTGTACAAGCTGTCAGTTTTAATTGCTTTTTGTTTTAAAGAGGTCTTAATCGAATAAATGCATTGTTTGATCTCATTGCTAAAAGCAATAAAGCATGGTTTCTTACCTGTGAATTTACATTTATGAATGTGAAATTTGATTGATCATGTACACACCACTGGGGACACACCAGAGTTAATCTGTGAATCATTATCCAAGAGACCAAACAATACATTCCTCCAATATAAATTAAAAGTTTCATAACTTTTTTCAGTAATAAAAACACAAAGATTTTGCCAGAATTTCTTGACAAATGGGCAGAGCCAAAACAAATGCACAACAGTTTCAGGACATACATTACAGAAGCTACAATTCACAACAATGTCTTTCTTAAATCTTTTTTTAACATAGTCTTTGGCTGGATAGAATTTATGAATGAGTTAAAAGGAGATTTCCTTTAACTTATTGGTAATTAACTATTGATTAGGTAAAAGCCAGGCCTTCTTGCACACCATCCCATCCACAAATTGATTCCAGTATGAAATCACATATGGTACAGTAGTAACCTATCTTTGGCTCTTATAGATCTGTTATTGCCAGAACTGGTGAAACAGGTTTTGCCTAAGCGGGGTACCATTTGTCTATTAACCCTTGGCTAAGATCTACACAGCATACAGACCATTGATAGTAAATATAATGGATAATGCGAGTTGATTGGGATTTGACATCAGAAAATGAGGCTTGAATCGCCCGCTTCCTGCTCATCGTTGATTGATTGAATGGATTAATGCTACACGGAAGTACAAGGAGAGGGGGGAGGCTGTTAAAACACTAGTAGAAGAAGAAGAAGGGGGCGGCTGCCCCTAGCGGCTGCCGGGGGAGTTTCCGAATTTGTCTCACAGGCTTGAACTGACTGCCATCTTGTTGTTCGCTTCTGGTTGTTAGCTTGCTTGCTGGCTGGCTGGTTGCAGTGGTGAAATGGTCCAGGAAAACAAATCTAATAACTTTTAGCCCGAAGGTATGGGCGAGTAGCAGTCCAGCCAGCCAACCACCATCTTGTCCGGGGCCTGGCCAAGAGACCATGGTGTGGTGTGAGCCTGGTGTGAGCCTCCAGCCTGGTAGCTGCTGCTAAGCCTCCACAAGGTAAACTGCTATTCTACTTATTATATCTATGGGCAAACTCTAAACTTTATAACTGAGGTGGATTTGATCGTGCACTTGGTGCTCTGCTATGTTGGACTGTTTGAGTGATGCTCATGTTTGTAAGCTAACGCTAGCTCGATTAGCATCGTGTGCTAACGTAAACATGTGAGCAAGGTGGTGAGCACCGTTGCTATACTTTAACTGAAATTTGATGGTGTTAATGTTATAGTGATTAATATAACACTGTGTCGTTTGTTTCTTCAAGGGATGGCCGCCGGAGTACCATGGTGGAGCAGGAACAGCAAAACACAACAGAGGCACATTGTCCCCTGGTCAAATGATTTGTGAAAATTAATGCTACGTTTTAATTCCCATGTGCATGGCTCATTATATAATTTTCTGCTCTCCTGAGCTTATAATGGTAACGTTAACATCTCTCCTGAGCTTATAATGGTAACGTTAACATCTCTCCTGAGCTTATAATGGTAACATTAACATATTACTGTGAGAATATTGCTGATCATCAGTTGTTCAACCTAAGATATTGCAATAACATAAGCCAAATGCTGACAATATCATGCTGACAGATTTGAGACTTTGAGAGATTTACTTTGAACTATTTGGTATGTATCTGCCAGTGTGCTTTTGTCAATAAACATTGCCAACAAAGAACCTTGTTGTGTAGGCTATGTACTAAGGTAAATCATGTACCCAAATGTACCGCAAATATCACAGAACGAGCCCATTATAGTTGTCTGGTCAGAGCAGGCAGGTTGTTAATAAGATGTGATATAAAGATATTTGATGTCGAGTGTCCAGTTTGGACCAAATGACGAGGATGAAGAATGTGAAGATGGAGAACCAACCGACTGCTTCAAATCAACAAATGATTTATATTGATTGAAATATGGTTATCTGTAACAATTCGGCATACACAAAGGCTACACCATGCAACATATATTTCAATATAATTCAAACTTAAAGAATGGTCCCTTTTCCACCATGGTGGGCTGGACTGTGTAGTGTAGCAGCTCGAAGCTCCTTTTTTTATACTGGGTCCTTGCTGTGGAACAGCCTTCCCCTACAGTAGGTATCAAGCTGTCAGAGTCGAGAGGTGTCTTTAGAAGGCAGGTCCGGGATCATCTTTGGAGTAAAGTGGCTAGCTAAAGGACAGGTTTTGCCGCCAGCAAAACAGTGTTTTTAATTCGTGATATTGTTGTTTTTGTTCTTGGATTTGGTTCTCTGAAATTGTTGCCGATTTTCATGTTTTTGTTTTGTTATTTGTTTTAATGATTTTAGGTGTCTGGTTACGGATAAGAAATGGTATATTGATTAGAAATTGTATATTGATATGACTGACTTTTTACATGTTATGTGTTGTGCGTTCTGTCCTACAACAGCAGGGACCATGTTGGAAATAAGTGTTCTCACTTTAACATGTTATCCTTTGGAATTTTGTTGTCTTCTCTATATCCATAAATAAAAATCAATCAATCAATCACTGCTGTGAAATGGTTACGTATATTTGTGTCAAGTGTTGCTTGGTAGATTATATATGCCTAATTTACCAGAAGACATATTCGTGCAAGACCTTAGGCTATGTTGAGTTCTATCGATCCGATAAAGTATGTTTTCAAATAAGGATGACATATTAAATTCCTGAGCTTGGCGGATGCCTCAAGACAAGTGTGTATCATCTTTAAATGTCCAATACCATACAGAAGAGCAAATTGAACAACCGACCAACAGCATTCAAAAATCTGCAAAAACTTGTGATGTTATGTCACGTTAACTCATTGAGTGCCAGCCACTTTTGGAGAACGGAAGCTCCCAGTGCCAGAGTTTCAGAGCGTTTTCAGTGATTTCTCGAGGCCCACAGAATATTGTGTGATATTACTATGTAAACACCGAACACGCACAAAGAACGAGGAGACTCTCTTCTATCATCTGCAAAAAAAAGTTTATTGATACCATTTTCCGTTCTTTAGTTATGAGCCGGAGAAGATAGGCTGTTTTGAGCAAAAAGACAGGTTTCAAATTATAAGCTGAGATATTCAGCCTTTTGTGAAATTAAGCATTTCAAGCACATTCACTGACTCTAGCTAATATTTTCTGATGTAGTGACGTTGTGTAGTTCTGTGGAGCCTGCGTGCCCCACCCCCCTCTCCCCCCCTCAGCTGCAAACTCCTCCCCACACGCACCCAGTCTATTTTCGGAGCCTCCGTTTTTGCGCCGGGCGGCTCCCGGGCGGCTCCCAGCGCGACAAGGAAATGCCAAACGGGACTGCAGGGAAAGGTTTGGCCCTTCGGCGTCGGGTGCTGCCTTTCTGGCGGGTAATCGTGTGGAGAAACTATATGCAGACAGACAGACAGAGGCAGAGGAGCTCAGTTGTGGGCGCGGATTGACTGTGGTTCGCAGACAACGTCAGCTCCAGACAGAGCAATCTATATGGCTCTGGCTGCAGCATGCATCGGTTTCTCTTTTATCACGGCTTTTTCCTGCAGTTTTCCGGACCTTTCTGTAATCTGGAGAGCACTGTCGCCACCTAATGAGTCCGTAAAATAGGTTATACACCTTCAATAGCTCCCATATTTGTACAGGAGATGCCTGATGCTTTGATCCACGTCCCACCGTCAAAAAACGCAATTGACGAACATACTCGTCCTTGGCACTCTACGTTACTAAACGAAATGACGAACATACTCGTCCATGGCACTCAATGAGTTAACATAACCTTATGACGCTTACTGTATAACATGGGCAGACCATTTAACGTTACTTTACAATACATACATTAGATAACGTTAAATAGTCCGCCATGTTATGTGTGTCTACTAACATTATTAAAATATCATAAAGTAACGCTATTTTCTGATAATTTGCTAAAGTATGACTTGCTATATGCTAGCATTGTTTGCTAGGTTTCTTAACTAATTTCTTATTTGTGTACTTTCCGCAGACTATGCCTTGCGGCACATTGCTGCCTCTAACGGGCAGAAGTATTACTGTTCTCATTATCCGAAGTATATCGCCTATTTTCCTCGAATTGGGACTATAATTAATAAAACTGAGGACTTGAGAGCATGAAAAAGACTTGAAATTGTTTTTTCAGACCATAAACTCATTTGGAAAGTGTTTATTTAAGACATAGACCGAGAGAGAAGTTGGCTCGTTTCCCATAGAGTTGAATGGATGTTCCCGGGGAGTGCTACACAAACTGCGCCCCCCACTGGCCATTTGAAAGAATGCAATTTCCGCATTGGCATCAAAAAGAGAGGGGCTGAATTGGGCACTGATACAGACTCTAGAGGGTATAGACCTTATTCGCTAACCCCGGACAGCGCCATATTGTTGACATACCGTCCTGCAGCTGACGACTATAGTAACGGCCTTATTGTCATTTCTGTTCCATTACAAAATAGCGATAGTGATGACAGCAATAAAAACCCCAGAGTTGTTGTTTGTATGCTGGCGTTAATGCCTGTAATAATAAACAAAAGAGAAAACGAGGTGAACAGACTTTGCTGTGAGGAGCTGTCAGAAAGTTTCACCTGTCTCTCCTAACTATCCACACCTCTCCTGTGCTGCTGTATCCTCCGTCTCGCTCCCTTCACCTCTGTGGACGGTAGAGATAGAAACAAACCACGGGGACTTTATTGCTGTCATTACTACAGCCATGCCTAACGCAGGTCACCATCCGAACACAATTGGAACGATACAGGTAACGCTAACGGCGGCTAGCTTCCTATAAACGCTGCTCTTACATAATGTAGGTTGTCACTTAAAGCTGCAGCGCTATGTCAACAATATGGCGGCGGTGGGCGTGCCCGTACGTGAGTGACGTCAATCGAATAAGGTCTATTGCACCAAATACTTTTGCATAATCCCCAGATGTTAGAGGGATATTATATTCTGTCAGAAACTCTCCATAAGTAAAGAGAACACCATCCCTATTAAAAAGCTGATCTACCAACAGAATATTATTGGGAAACCAGTATTCCAAAAAGAGAGATTTGTGTTTATATACAATGTCTTTGTTATTCAAAATAAAATAGTTATGAGGTGGAAAATTGTTCTTGTAGATGAGTGACCATGACAAGAAAGCCTGGCAATCAAAGGCAGCCAATTTCACAGCAATTTTATCTATATTAAATTTACAAACAAGGAAAAAGTTTTAAAAGACCCAGTTTAGATAAAATATGGATAGGTATAATATTCCAAATGGAGGTAGGGTTTTTAACAAGCTGCTTCAACCAATTAATCTTAAAGGTATTATACAAAAATCAAAAAAAGTGAGACCACCATTTTCACAAGAATTCATAACTTCACATAATGTGTCCTATTCTTCCATATGAAATCGAAGAGTATTTTGTCAATCTCTTTCAGTAGTTTGTTATCAAGATGTAGAGCTGTATGCTGCATATGTCAGGCGGGAGATTCCCTCTGCCTTAGTAATATTCTGCCTCTTAATGACAGATCCCTTAAGAGCCAATGGTTTAATTCTCTTTCAGTTTTTTCTATAATTGAAATTTTATTCAATTCTTCGTTGTTGGTCCTTAGTAATTAACTCATTGAGTGCCAATGACGTCGATCGGCGTCAAATCAAATAGTAACGTAGGGTGCCAATGACGTCGAACGACGTCAAATGCGTTTTTTGACGGTGGGACGTGGATCAAAGCCTCATGCATCTCCTGTAAAAATATTGGAGCTATTGAAGGTGTATTTACGGACCCATTAGGTGGCGACAGTGCTCTCCAGATTAGAGAAAGTTGAGGAAAAACAGCAGAAAAAGCCGTGATGAAAGAGAAACCGATGCATGAGCCAGAGCGGCACAGATTGCTCTGGCTGGAGCTAACGTTAGCTGCGAACAGCAGCCAATCCGCTCCCACAACTGAGCCCCTCTGTCTCTGCTGCATAGTTTCTCCACACGATTAGCCGCCAGAAAAGAAAACCAAAGCCAAACCATTCTCATGAGAATGGTTTGGCTTTTCGGTGTTGCGCTGGGAGCCGGCGCACAAGGCGGAGCGCTCCGAAAAATAGACTCTGGGTGCAGGCACTTTGAAACGCGCAGCAGAAAGCCTAGAATCGGACGCAGCTTCATCCCAGCTCACAACCGAAACCCCAGGAACGCAGACGAACTCAGCGAGCCCGATCCAGACTCCCCCGACGAGCGGCCGCCATCCGAACGTGGATCAGCAGGCAGCAGAGCCTGCCATAGCAGGCAGCAGAGACTCGCCTGACACACGCAGCAGAGCCACCAGAGACACTCCCACGGAGGAGGAGTTTGGAGTTGAGGGGGGTGGGGGTGCTGTTTTATTGAAGGAAATTACTGTTCAGATGTTTCAGGTCAGAAAATATTAGCTTCAGAGTCAGTGATTTGCTTGAAATGCTTCATTTCATAAAAGGCTCATTATCTCAGCTTCTAGATGGAAACGTCTGTTTTTGGTCTTCTCCGGCTGATAACTAAAGAACGGAAAATGATATCAATAAACTTTTTTTTGCTGATGATAGAAGAGAGTCTCATCGTTCTTTGGGCGTGTTCGGTGTTTACATAGTAATATCACACAATATTCTGTGGGCCTCGAGAAATCACTGAAAACGCTCTGAAACTCTGGCACTGGGAGCATCCGTTTTCCAAAAGTGGCTGGCACTCAATGAGTTAAAATGCCTAAATATAGCACTTAATTTTTTACTGGAATATTATAAAGGGAAGATTTAGAGCATTGTCTGACTGTGTCTTAATGGTCACCTTGTATACAGTAGTGACAAGGCATTACACAGGAAGTTGAATGGTTAAATAAGATTGCTTTATGTGGGGGAGAGCAGGGCATGTGGTCACACTTTTCACTCATTGGTGTATTTCTCACTAGTGCCTTACTACTGAGAAACAATATTTTTTGGGAACACTTTATAATAACTGTACGCTACGAAACACTAAATAGGCTACTTAATTATTCAAAATACTAATGTGGACATTCCTTTCTTTACTTTGAGTCTCTTTTAGTCCAGTACCAGTTTTTTCAACTGGTTGGGCGATGTGTGGGAATGTTACAGTTTTATGGTCCCAACCCTATATCTTTTGACAAAATGTTCCATACGTTTATGGACAATTAGAGGGTTATTGTGCTTTTGGCTTTAATTGAGTGTACCTGCACTGTAAATCCTCTGTTAGATACAAGTGGGTTTATTTATTGTGCTGGTGGCTTTGAGTGTTCAGGTGGCTGTGCTGTAAATCCTTTTGAGATCCAGGTGAGTGTATGTCTTAGTTATTATTCTGGCCTTAATTGTGCATATATGCAGTGTGAGGGGTCCCTTTATGCATCCAGGCCCAGGGGCCCGTCATGTCATAATGAACAGTGAACAGTGTGAGCTATAGGCGAGCACGCTAGAAATGACTCCTGAAATTTTGGAGGGGATGGTGCACCTTGCAACTCCGAATGGATGCACGTCATGACATAATCATAACATAACATCATAACATTATGACATAATAAAAATATTACATCATATCATGATATTATGACTTACCCAATGCTAATGGCAACCACTGCTTGTTACTAGTATGTACACCTAGCCTATGCCTATGCCTTAGTTTTGCTGGAAAAGCTAACTTCCTGCCATTAACATTAGCAACATTCAGTCCCTCCATCAGTGTTGCATTTATGCTTAACTATGCATGTATATTTGTCTCGGGCAAGGAGATGGTTTCTTACCGCTTCTAATAAACTCGCGACGTCTTGCAGTGCCCGGGGCTTGGACTCCGGTGCTCGTCCCCTCACGCTGTAGCCTCCAGGCATAAAGACATCATAATGACATAATATTATGGCATACCATCATCAGTGATGCCATGCACGCATGTCTGCCTTCATGTGTGTCTGTCTGTGACATCATCAGTGATGTCATAAATCACTGATGATGTCATAGACATTGTCACATAAGCTGCGAGTCAATACTTTCATATCTGAGATGGCTGCTCAATTCAGAAAGTCAGTGAAGGCTGAAATTGAGCAGATGATCCAGGAGAGACACCTGAAGATTCAGGAGATCAAACGCTCAGTAGAGCGCAGCAAGGAAGATTCAGACCGAGACATAGAAGACAGCGTGACTGTCTTCAGTGCTCTATTGCAGTCTGTGAAGATACGCCAGGCTGAGCTCATTGCCACAACCCAAGAGAAGCATAAAACAGCAGAGAAACAGGCTGAAGGCTTCATCAAAGAGCTGGAACAGGAGATCTCTAAGCTGAAGAAGAGAGCTGTTGAGGTGGAGCAGCTCTCACACCCTGAAGACCACCTCCACCTCCAGAGCTTCCCACCCACCAAGGACTGGGCAACGGTCAGTGTCCATCACTCATCATATGGGACTGTGAGGAGAGCTGTGGAGAAGTTAGAGGAGACTCTCATGAAAGAGATGGAGAATCTGTGTGCTGATCTTGAGCTGAAGAGGGTCCAGGAGCATGCAGTGAATGTGACTCTGGATCCTAATACAGCAAATCACTATCTCATCCTGTCTGATGATGGGAAACAAGTCAAATATGATGATGTAAAGAAGAATCTCCCAGACAACGCAGAGAGATTTTCTGATTCTGTCCGTGTCTTAGGAAAGGAGAGCTTCTCTACAGGAAGGTTTTACTACGAGGTTCAGGTTAAAGGGAAGACTGAGTGGCATTTAGGAGTGGCCAGAGGGTCGATCAATAGGAAGGGAAAAATCACAATGAGCCCCAAGAATGGTTACTGGACTGTGTGGTTGAGGAATGGAAAAGACTACAGAGTTCTTGCTGGCCCCCGTGTCCTCTCTCTGAAGACGAAGCCTCAGAAGGTGGGGGTGTTTGTGGATTATGATGAGGGTCTGGTCTTCTTTTATGACGTAGATACTGCAGCTCTTATCTACTCCTTTACTGGCTGCACCTTCACTGAGAAACTTCACCCATACTTCTGTCCAGGTCTTGATGATCGTGGTAAAAATTACGCCCCTCTGATAATCTCTCCTGTCATTAACAGATTAGACTAATCATACGTTTTTTTCTCAGATGGGATTCATTGATATTAAGATACCACCTTTGGTAAATGGTAAATGGACTGCATTTATATAGCGCTTTTATCCAAAGCGCTTTACAATGTGCCTACATTCACCCATTCACACACCGATGGGGGCAATTTGGGATTTAGTGTCTTGCCCAAGGACACTTCGACATGCGGACTGGAGGAGCCGATGATCGAACCACCGACCTTCTGATTAGTGGATGACCCACTCTACTTCCTGAGCCACAGCCGCCACATTTATTCAAGTGTGCGTCTGTCAGGAGGTGCGAGGTGCACCCTTTTTCAGGGGTCTGGCATCGATCTTAACATGGGAGAACCCCCGGCTACAGCAATATTTTACATAGATCACTTAGCTCATGCTGCTATGACATCATCTTACATAGATAGACCAATCACAGCTCTTGCTGCTATGACATCATCTTACATAGACAATCACAGTTCACACTGCTATGACATCATTGATGAGGTCATAAATCACTGACATCACAATTGCTTGATTGACATCACTGATGACATCACACACTGGACGTTGTGACATCATCAGTGATGTCATAATATACATTGTGATGACAGCAGTGATGACATCCAGTGTTTCCCCTACCATTCTACAGGCGCCAGGCCAGAAAGAAAATGGCAAAAAAAAATATATGTGTATATATATATACACTGTATATATTGATTTATTTTTTATTTATTTTTCTGCTCTCCCCAAAATTTCAATAAACCTTTATGGCATATTATTACAATACAACAATACTGGTGTTGACAGTGGACAGTAATAGAAGATGCCAAATCATTCAAAAATAATAAGCATTTTGCTTTTAGGAGCATTGTGCCAGCGTGCAGCGCTGTTCCAAAACGTGTCAACGTGTGTCGTTGCCTGGGAAACTCACATCCCATAATACAACTGTTCGCATCGTATCCCATAATAGTATGATGATACTTGGGATGCCATTGCCAACATATATGTGAACAGGTTAGCTTAAGTTTAGCGTCGCCAGCGAGGGCCCCCACCGTTGCAGTCGGGGTACGTTTCGAAAATCCCTCCAGGCCTGAAAAATGTTCTAGGGGAAACACTGACATCACAATTGCTTGACTGGCCACCACTCGATGATGATGACGTTATCAGAATCAGAAAAGCTTTAATGACCCCTGAGGGGAAATTGTGACATGCTACAGTTGCTCATACTCAGACATGAAAATATCAACAGACCACTTATACATAACAGCAAACATCAAACATTCTCAGGCATGAAAATATCAAACAAACCACCATATCTACATAAGCAGCAGCAAACATCTACATTCTCAGAGACATAGGACCTTTCCGTACAGTGAGAATCAATAAAATAGCATCCAATATAAGTTACAAAGGTTAAGTACCGTACTTGTCAAATTGCAGTAATTGCACATCAGGTTTACAGTATCTAAGTTGGTTGGGTTTTTTGACGGGTGGAGTGAGTCCAATTGACTGACTCAGAGTGACTGGTGTTCTGAGTGAGGAGTTAAAGAGTTTGATGGCCACAGGCAGGAATGACTTCCTGTGACGCTCTGGTGCATCTGGGTGGAATCAGTCTTGTACTGAATGTGAGTCTTGCACTGAACGTCACTCTGGCCACCAGTGGTGACTGATGCTGAATTGTGGTGTGGCAAGTGGTGACTGATGATGTCATACCCACACTGACTAATGATATCATACCCACTAATGATGTCATAGACATTGTGGCATCATCAGTGATCCCATAGACTGAATTGTGACAATGTCATAATGTCATAGACATTGTGAGATCATCACATGACATCATCAGTGATTTATTGGGCCCTTCTCAAACTGAGGTATTCACAACATAATAGCGTTCGGAAAATTTCCACATTTTCTGGACGCTTCGAGCTCACGACTTGTGACGTGTCTTGTGACGTTTTCAGACAATGGCGGACACCATGGAGGTGGATGGAATGTAAATATATTGTAATTCTAGCCGTATAGAGCTTTCTATAGTCATTTTATAATATGTCTGAGGAGCATGTTGATATTCCCTATCGTCTAATCTTTTTCCCTCTGTTTATGCCTTTACATTTCCTGTATCAACGTAGTTACCCCCTCGCTAGCTAGTGTTAGCTAAATTGTTAGCCGTGACGTGACTACTTGAATGCCAAATGTTCTTCCGGTACTTCTTCTTCTAATGGCTTTCCGGCAGACTGGATGCCTTGCGGCACATTGCTGCCTCTCACAGTTGGATGGTCTCACTCTAGACCCGGTTATTCTTCTTTCAAGTTTCCGGTGTTTCTCACACCTCCTCAATCTTGGCTGTTGCGCCTCATCTCATGTTCCTCTGCTCCTCATTCCTCCTGAGCAACGCGCCTTCACCTTCGTGAAGGGGTCCTCCGTTAATAGAGATTTCAGCCCAGGGGCGGAAGCCATCGTCTGGTTCCAGAGACTTCCGGCATGAATTCATGACTGTGATGATTTTATTTTTTCTTCCCCCCCCTGCACCAGATTCATGCCAGATCCTTGAAAAGTGTTTCGGCAAATTTTGGAGAGGATCGGGGCAATGGTGCGCCTAGCCTTGTAATTTTGGAGAGCTATGTGCACGTCCGGAGTTGCAGGTTCACCTGAGTTTTTGTTTTTACCATTTATTTTGAATAAGAGTTCAAATAAGGCCCACGCCATTCTGTCACATTTGGTGCTCTTCTCCTACCATCAAACAGCTGAAGTGTCCGGGGTGGAAATATACTTACAAACATGGACGTAAACTGCAAATGGACTTGCTGGTGAAGGCATACAACCGCAAGATAATTTGTAAATGATGAGTATTTGCAAATGAAGTCAACTCAACATTAATCAAATTTGGCATCTTTCAGCATTTAAAATAGTGGGTGCGTGCGTGCGTGTGTGTGAGAGAGAGAGAGAGAGAGAGACACTGCTATGTAGGCTGTGCTTTGGTATCATTTGGTTTCTTCTCGTTGGGTTCCGTCTGCTGTCTGTATGGTATCTCCACTGCCTTCCTTATCACTGTGACATTTGCATCCTTGCAGATGCATCTGCCCTACAGTATCACCTCCAGCCTTTGTGGGAGGGAGGACACCCATTTCAGAGCTGTGACACGTGAGCAGCGCTTCATCGCGATAGATTTACGGCAATGAAATGTCGACCCTCAGAGAAAGCAATTTACAGTCCAGGATCCTTTGCGAGAGTGAAGAGCTAGTCCATTGTTCCACAACCAGGATGGATTCCACATTGTTCTTCTTCAAAGGAGTAAGGTTCCAGACCCAAGGCCCTTTGTAGAGGTAAGCCCCACCAGATCTAGCTGGTAGCACTCCAACTCCCGCACAAGCTCCAACTCCCCAGAGAGGTGATGTTTCACATCCCCAAAGCCAGCCTCTGCCGCCTGGGTCTGGTCCCGCTGACCTTCACTGCCACCTATTTGGCAGCGCCCCCGACCCCAGTGATTCTCCCCGTAGGTAGTGGGTCTGCGGGGTGGAGGAGCGTCCACGTAGCTTTTTCGGGCTGTGCCCGGCCAATAATACCTTCCGTTTTAAACTCTATATTAGCCAAAACCTGAACCTGTGTCTAGTATATCTTGTATATCCTCTACATTATGTTGTTGACAAAATGCCTAGCTTACTATATTTCTAGAATACACTGACTGGGGATCGGCTTCCCCATTCACAACCTCAACTCCATTAGGGAAATTACAAAACTGACCTCTGATCAGCATGCTGCGCTTTTCCCGATCAAAATGGAGTGAACGTTACCGATGTGTAGTCAAAACTTACCATTTTCAGCGTGTAGCAAGTTCGTACTTGCTACTAGCAATGAGCTAGAGTTGTTATTGTTGTTTCATAGCGACGAAGGGATTTGAGAGCGACATGCAGGGAGGGGAAAGGAAATCCAGCATTGTAACGAGGCTGCCCCCAGAGGTTAGAGAAAAATATATACTTTTTTTTTAACTGATTGGTTCCCAGATTGGGGTCTGAATAATAATGATTACTGTGGATAATAGAAAATGCAAATTGAATATATATATATATATATATATATATATATATATATATATATATATATATGAAACAGAAATGCAGCTAGTGCATAAGGTAAGAAAAAACAGTTTGCACATTGGAATCATTATTCTATGTTACTGAATTCAAAAGGAATGGACAATTATTGAATGATATACTGTAGTATCATTTAATAACAGCAACCAAATTAAACTATGAAATTAATTTAATAAGAGTATGGAGTGTGTCTGTGTGTGTGTGTGTGTGTGTGTGTGTGTGTGTGTGTGTGTGTGTGTGTGTGTGTGTGTGTGTGTGTGTGTGTGTGTGTGTGTGTTGGGAGGGGTTAGTGGAGGAGGGTGGTCTGCTGCTTTCATGCTTTCAGTCTCCACCTTAATGGATACTGCGCCATTAGTGAGCTGCCCGCTCTGTCGCTACCGGGCAAACGACACAGTCGAGCCGGAGAACCCCCCCTACAGGGCCCCACTGATGTCAGCCTGGAGAGAGAGGGAGGGAGATGGACTATGTGAGTTAGTGTGAGGAAATGAACCAATGTGCAAAGGAGAGAGAGACAGAGAGAGAGAGAGAGAAGCGGCCGTGTGAGAGCTGAGCTGAGAGGCTCTCTCATACTGTGGCTGGGAGGAGGAAGCAGCAAGTTGACAGCTGGAGCTTACCTCAGTGAACAGTGGAGCAGACATCATCCAGGCTCTGCACTCTGTCTCAGCAGCAGGGGAATAAACCACCTGCTCGGGGCCCGCCGCTTTCCCTGCTCTCTGTTTTTTCCTCTATCCTCCACGAACCACCTCCACCGCCCACTTCCATCCATCCCCGGCATCCGGCGTGGGGGAATGCGGACCCAGCAGCAGGGCTCGGAGGGGGGCATGCCGCTGCCCGGGGGCTCGTGCGGCAGCAGCGGCAGCACCAGCTCGGGGCTGTCGCCGGGGTCCGACTCGGAGGGCGGGACCCCAACCGGCGGCGGGGCGGATGGGACGGCGGACAGGGGTGTGGGGCTGGGTGGGTGCATGGGGGGAGGCGGGGGAGGAGGCAGCCTGGGCGGCACTCTGAGGGGGGTCCTGTCTCACTACTGGAGCTTGGAGAGTCTGCACTCCACCACAGGTAGGAGCCACACACAGACGTGAGCTATGGGACATGCAGAGACGCATGCTGCATTGCTGCACAAGTCTGTGCAGCTCTCTCTCTTCAAAATGACACACTTGGTCTGAGTGACGTGCACCTGAACGAAGTCATAACATACATGCACATGTAAAGTCTCCTGTCTGCTGCACATGTATGCATGCACTGAATGTGACATGCTCACATGGAGGGATGTGTGTCGTGTGTGTCTGTGTGTGCGTCTGCGTCATGCCAGCCGTTCAGCTGGCAGGGTGTTGATGTGTTTGGGTGCCCCCCCACCCCCCCAGCTGCTTTGCTTTCCAGTCATGCAGGAGGAGCCAGAAAATGCCACCAGCTTCTCCACTCTGCTGTCTGTGGGTACCATAGAACGGCCATTTCTTGCCCACTCCAACGCTATGCAAAACCAGGCTGCTATTCTGCTATGTACACAGTGCATACAGTATACACTGTTTCTTGGTTGGCCCTCACACAGAAAATACACATAATCTCACAGTAAGTCCTAATGTCTGAAAAGTGTGTTTACACATGTAAATGTGTGAGATATCCACTGGGTTTCTGGACAAAGTTGTCATCCAGATCGGTTTTGTGCTCATAGACGCTCCGATGGCGTTGTCATAGTTAATTTCTTATCTGCAGGCGTATGTGTCCAGCTTGTTTGTTTGTGTGCATTAATGGACTTTTGTGTCTCTGTAGCGTAATTGATACGCACGGTTTTCCTTTCACCTGAAGGGTGATTTCCATCTTTTTTCTTCTGTTGTCGACATCAGAACACGCTTATGGGGGCTTGAGATGACTAATGGGAGAGAAACTGGCCATCACCTCAAGACTTAGCTACCACCGCATCAGTAAAACCAGTGCAGGGAGGAATATTAGCTAATAATAATAGTGTGGCACCCAGCCAGGATCTGGCATCCAAATCCATCTGGATGGATGGGGTGTGCATACCAGACAGGAGGGGAGGAGGGGTGGTAATGTACAGTACAGCTCCTGTATCACATCGCTAGCTTGCCTGGAAATCTAAGCAGGTTTGGCTGTAGCGAGTCCTTGAATGGAAGACCATCTGGTGCTGGAAGTGGTGTTGGAGGATCAGTAGGTACTCTTCCCTCTAGTCTCATGAATAATATCCCCATACCCAATGCCCCAGGGCAGAGACAGGAACTCTGTCCTGTGGATAAGCACGGTCCTTCGGATGAGATGGTGAAACCGAGGTCCTGACTCTGTGGTCATTAACTCATTGAGTGCCAGCCACTTTTGGAGAACGGACGCTCCCAGTGCCAGAGTTTCAGAGCGTTTTCAGTGATTTCTCGAGGCCCACAGAATATTGTGTGATATTACTATGTAAACACCGAACACGCACAAAGAACGATGAGACTCTATTGTATCAGCAGCAAAAAAAAGTTTATTGATATCATTTTCCGTTCTTTAGTTATCAGCCGGAGAAGATAGGTCAAAAACAGCAAAAACAGGCGTTTCCATCTAGAAGCTGAGATATTGAGCCTTTTGTGAAATGAAGCATTTCAAGCAAATCACTGACTCTGAAACTAATATTTTCTGACCTGAAACATCTGAACAGTAATTTCCTTCAATAAACGGCACCCACACCCCCCTCAACTCCAAACTCCTCCTCCGTGGGAGTGTCTCTGGTGGTTCTGCTCGCTGTGCTGGCTGCTGCGTGTGTCAGGAGAGTCTCTGCTGCCTGCTATGGCAGGCTCTGCTGCCTCATGGATCCACGTTCAGATGGCGGCCGCTCGTCGGGGGAGTCTGGATGGGGCTCGCGTTCGTCTGCGTTTCTGGGGTTTCGGTTGTGAGCTGGGATGAAGCTGCGTCCGATTATAGGCTTTCTGCTGCGCGTTTCAAAGTGCGCTGCACCCAGTCTATTTTCGGAGCCATTCTCATGAGAATGGTTTGGCTTTGGTTTTATTTTCTGGCGGCTAATCGTGTGGAGAAGCTATGCAGCAGAGACAGAGACATTTGTGGGAGCGGATTGACTGCTGTTCGCAGCTAACGTTGGCTCCAGGCAGCCAGAGCAATCTGTGCCGCTCTGGCTCATGCATCGGTTTCTCTTTCATCACGGGGCTTTTTCTGCTTTTTTTTCCTCAACTTTCTCTAATCTGGAGAGCACTGTCGCCACCTAATGGGTCCGTAAAATAGGTTATACACCTTCAATAGCTACAATATTTTTACAGGAGATGCACGAGGCTTTGATCCACGTCCCACCGTCCAAAAACGCAATTGACGACTTTAGTCGTCTTTGGCACTCTACGTTACTATTCACTTTGACGACTATACTCGTCCTTGGCACAGATCCCATCAGCACTCTTTGCAAGAGTAGGGGTGTAACCCATTGACTGTACGCCCTGGGGGTTGTACCCCCGGTGCCCTGGGGGGTGTCACCCCGGTACCCTGGGAGGTGTCACCCCGGTACCCTTGCTAAATTCCCACACAGGCCTTCCTTCAATCATTGCCACCTAATCATCCCTCGATATCTAATTGGCTCTTAATCTGCTTGGTGGTGGATGAGTTGAGGAGCTCCTGGATCTTGTGTAGATACGTAGTGGAGCCTGGTAGAGATCTGCACTCTACTGAGGGCACTGTTATATTTATTATGAGTATTGTAGGAGGAGGCTCTGACACTGCTGGATATTCCCATTGGAAACGCTGGGTTTGTTTCTTAGCAGGCAGACATGGACTGAGTATGTGCAGGCGTGCTGTTTGTGCTCACATACATGTGCGCGCATGCACACGCAAATGCGCGCGAGGCCGAGGATACACTGTATGAAAGGAGTGTACACAGATACAGGTGCAGGCACATACACACACACACACACACACACACACACACAGGTGCAGGCACATACACACTCCAGGTAGCGAGTACAATTGTGTCCTTGACAGATGCTGCTTTCTCCTCTTCTTCTTTTCCTGGGCAGACTCACAATTAAGGCCGTGTTCTGTCACTCTCACTCACTCACACACACACACACACACACACACACACACACACACACACACACACACACACACACACACACACACACACACACACACACACACACACTTTCAGCAGCCATTCAGCCTATATTCAGTCCTGGTGCCTCGTATACTGTACCTATAGGAGCCTATCTTTGCTCATGATACATACATAGATAGATAGATAGATAGATAGATAGATAGATAGATAGATAATGTATTTGTCCTAAAGGAAGACATGCTTTTCCAGGTGCATACATACAGTAACACAAACAACAAGTAAGGCTGAATGAGTTAGACAAAATACAGGATATACTGAGGGACACGTACAGGGGTTGTGATGGAAATCTATTGATTCTCAATCAGGAAGACTTGAAAGGCTTGACTTCCAAAGATAAATGATTATTTTATTACAAGCTTGTGGCAAGTTGACATCGATCTCAAGAGGATAGAGTCAAAATGTGATGCACTTAGACACAGGTTTATAGTACGGTACACGTTGTTAACCGCACAGAAAACCACCCACGCCTGCTGCCGTCTATTCGCCACAGTTCACCTGCAGATGTTCCAGCCCCAAACAACAGTTGGGCGTTTTGCAGACAGGGCAGATTTAAGACTACTTACATATATGATTCTGTTAAAATGCCAACATAATATATAAAATGTTATCACAATATACACACATGTATGAAAATTCCATCACAGGGGTCACAGAACAGAGACAAAGACATGGATTGACACTGTACACCACAGACTAGATTACTTGTAATTTGAGTGGTTTAGTTGAAGCTCGTATATGGCTTGTATGGTTGAGACAAAGCTTTTTGCCAAAACAAGCCTTTTTGCAAATGACTACCCAGGTCTTCTGTTCATATGTTGATTCCAAACAATCTGGAAGAGGTTTCTTCTCAGGAAAGAGCCAGCAGACACTGGCTGTTTGGAAGAGACACTGTAAACACTTTCATGATCTGGATATAGGATGGATCACTATTGTTATCAGTCAGTGCTGGAGATGAGCAAAGATGGACATTGATTTACATGAAAATGACAGATTATTACAGATTATCATTGAACCAATAATAATAATAATAATAATTGATTGGATTTATATAGCACCTTTCAAGACACTCACTTTCAAGCATTTCACATATCAGGGGAGGGAGGGGGAGGGGACTCAACTCATCCACCACCGATGTGTAGCACCCACTGATACACGGCAGCCAATTTGCGCCAGAATGCTCACCACACATCAGCTATCATGGTGGAGAGTTGAGGACTGAATGTGCCAATTAAGTATTGAGTAGTCTCTCAAGCCAGACTGTCTCTCCTACATTCTGCGAATGCACCATACAGTTTCAAGATTCAAGATTCAAGATTTTTATTGTCACTCCATGGTACAAGTATCACGTGTGAAATTCTTGTGCTGTGGACTCCGTTTACAACATAGTACAAATGTAACAGGGCATATGAGTGCAAAAACAACAATAGACACAACAAGCAATAAGGCAGTATAGTGATAGGACAAGTCAGAGACAGTGGCATATTCACTGCACATAGGTGCACATGTCCTGTGCATACTTTAGCCGTGCTTAGACATTTTAAATTCGGCGTATTTGACATATAGGTGCAAATAGCATATTCCTTATTAAACATACAATTAAACTCAGCGTTTTAAATTCGGCGTATTTGACATACAGGTGCAAATAGCATATTCCTTATTAGACATACAATTAAACATTAGACATACATAATGGTAGCAGCTACAGTACGGTACAGTACAGCTACTACACTATTTTTGTATGTTAAAAATAGTCTGTACTTCATGCCCACAGAGCCTGGTCAAAGGAAGTTGGGGGGAAAAATGCTTCAGACCGGAGGAAGTTCGATGGATTCGACTAATCACGACACATTTAAACAAACAGATGCAGATGATTGGAGAAATACGGGCGGAAGTCTAAAGCCGGGACATCTGGGACATTCCCCCTATCATCAGTCATTATTTTCCATTTCCTTTTTGACCAACTTTCTCCTCTATGAAGTACAGATGGGTAGGAGGAAGCATTAGAAAATTGGGGGGGCACATCTGTTTTAATGATGATGATGATGATAATAATAATAATAGTAATAAATATAGCCGCAAGCGGCGATGCGGGGTCCAAGCTTCCGGTGACTTGGGGGGTATATGTCAGATAGTGCACATTTATTCAGACTTGGTATGTGCACAAGTAAACAAAGTTTGGTTGAGATCCGGTGACCTGACGGTTTCCAAGCAGTACTAGTAGTAGCAGTAGTAGTAATAGTAGTAGTAGTAGTGTTGGTAATAGTGGGAGTGGTAGCAGTAGTAGCAGCAGAAGTACTAAGAATAGTAGTAGTAGTAGTAGCAGCAGCAGTAGTAGTAGTGGTGGTTGGCTGTTATAGCGCCACCATCTGGTGGATGGGTGTAATTTTTTCCTCTGAGTAGTGGGTGATGTCTTGAAACTATGTGGAAAGGTGGGTGATGTGGGGCGTATGGTTTCTGAGATCCACACAATTTTAGGGCAGGAAAAGAACAAAAGCAAATACACACAAGTTTAGACATTTATCATTTCAGAACGGTTTCACGTATCCAAAATCCTTTAATAACTTTAGGTCGGGGTAGTCCATAGATGACCCAGAAAAAGTTTCGTGGGATTTGGCCAAATGGTCTAGGAGGAGCTCGCAAAAGTAGGTTTTTGATAAAATTCAAAATGGCGGAAAATCTAGGCACATGCAAATGGGCGAGGCCTATATGGATAGATGTGTATTGATCCAAGGAATCCAGGAGAAGTGAAATTTTGACTATAGGACACACGGTTCAGAAGATATGGACCATAACGCGAAATGGTCTGTTATAGCGCCACCATCTGGCCGATATGGGTCATTTTTTGTTTCTGAGTAGTGAGGCACATTTACAATCTATGTGCCCAGTCTGGCTACGCTGAGCATTACAGTTTCTGCTGTACATACAGTTTTACCGGAGAAGAAGAATAATAATAATAATAAAAACTTCGTGCTTGGACCCCTAATAATAAACTATTTACCAGTATATAGCACTTTTCTTAACAAAGTTACAAAGTGCTTCACACAAAGGGTAAAAAGCAATAAACTACAAACAATAATACTTTAATACACACAAAACAATGCATAGAAAAGCGTAGAGTAAAACAAAAGTTACACAGAGATAAAGGCTTTTCTAAAAAAGAACATTTTAAGAAGGGATTTAAAAGCAGTGACAGAATTAGCAGACCTAATTTTAACAGGTAAGTTATTCCAGAGTGTGGGGGCCCGGACTGCAAAGGCACGATTGCCCTTGGTCACCAGCTGGGTTGTAGGCCCGGCCAGAAGGCCACAATCAGCTGACTTGAGATGGCACCCAGGCACATATGGGATTAGTAGGTCTCTGATGTAGCTAAGGGCCAGGCCGTGTAAGGCCTCGAAGGTCAACAATAAAGTTTTAAAATCAATACGACAGGGATCCAATGCAAGGAGGCCAGAATTGGTGTAATATGCTCTTGTTTTTTTGAGCCAGTGATAAGCCTAGCAGCAGTGTTTTGAACAAGCTGAAGGCGAAGGAGGGAGGCCTGGGTAATACCTGTGTAGAGGCCGAGGGCATTACAATAGTCTAATGGCCCATTTCCACCACAGGTAGTAGCGCGGTCCCGCTCGACTCGATAAATGGTCTCATTCCACCGCTAAAAACTGTCCCAGCCCAGGTTGTATTGGGGTTGAGTCGTGCTACTTTTCGTACCTGCCTCGTCGGGGTTCTATTCTGTGAACCCGGTACCATACGGTGACGTGAAAACATTGTTGACGACTGATTGGTCAGAATCGGGCAGAATCGTGTTTACTCTGTCTATCTACTGACTGTCAATGCAATGCTGCATACCAGTTTAGTGGGCTTACCTTCTCTTCTGTTATGTATATTTCCATCAGTCTTTTGTGTTGCTGCCTTCGCCTCTGGTGAAATAAAATCGTGGCGGTGGATTCAATTGTCTGAGAGAGAGAAAAGTCCGCTGCTCAGGAAGCTAGTTGAGTGCAGCGCTCCGCTAGGCCGCAGGCGGGTCTTTGGTGAAGCCGCGGTCTTGCCTGGTGAGAGGCCGCCGGGGTACAGGCTTCACTCTGTTGCGCCTCTCCCGTCCGCGCGCAGCGCATGCCTGTGAGTTTGACTAACTACAAAGTGATATCCATTCTCCTGGCCGATTGTCACATTTGCCCATGTACACTGTAGGGCATTTAGAGGCACCAGTATTTCATAAACAGTTTAAAAGTTCTGTGGATGGATTTAATTGTAACGTTATGTTATAGCCTACTTCGGCTATTAGGCGGAGGACAGATATGCGGTCGCTATGACGACCAGCTGTGGGCGGGGGTGGGCGGGGGCAGATGATCGGCGGTCGAAGCAGAACATCCATCGGGCCGAAACGAGTAGAGCCGACTGGTGACGAGCTTTGCAGGGCAGTAAAATGTGGTGGAAATGAGCCATAAGCGAAAGAAAACAAAAGCATAGACAACTCTCTGCAAGTCCTCTAAATGCTGGCTTTACACTGTGAACCCTTCACGCAACTTTAGTTGGTTGAAACTCAGATGAAACTTGGCAAATGATTTGAATGGTCCTCTGCAACGCACTTGAAACTTGTCTGAAACTCAGCTGCAACAGTTGCAAAACTCAACTTTGTGAAACTAGTTTCATGCAACAGCCAATCAAAACGCTGATAGGCTATTAATGCACTGATGGCTCTCTTCCTATTCTCCGGGACAGCCATAATGAAACTAAGTAGCCAGTGGCAGAAGAAAACCCGATACAACACATCCGAATTGATATTATCCAGCTAGAAAACTATACAAAATAAGATACAAAGATACAATGGCACTCCACACTTGTAGGCCCTAGATAGCGAGGAAAAAACAATATACAGATGAAACCAATATCTAGCTAGCTTGTTTTAGTGAAACAACTACCATGTTGCATCAGACTTGATTATTTTTTAATTGTTTTGTGTAAATGTCAAGTTGCATGACAATTATGTTTCATGCAATTTGACACCTGCAACTATTTCCTGAAAGTTTCACCGTGTAAAGCCAGCCTAAAGGTCCTTACACATCGGGAGCATTTTTTTCGTGCGATTAATTCGCACGTCAATAATATTTTCCGAACCTATATCAGTCAATGCAACCGTGCATACCAACGGCGAAGTTTCGCCGAGCGTTATTGCGGTGTTTATTTTTTCGAACCACGGTCGATTTTTCTGAAATTCGCTTCCGACGTGTACACATCTGTGGCTGTGATTGACAGGTGGGTCAAAACTCGCATCGCAATTTCTTACCGTATATTCGCATCGCTCTTGATGTGTAAGGACCTTAAGGATAAAAAGGAAATTAACTTAAGTTGATAAAAACAAGATTGGACAATTTTCTTAACTTGGCTATCAAACCAAAGGCCAGAATCAAATACTACTCCCAAGTTCCTTGCAGTGAGCTTCATGTTGTGTGACAGTGCTCCAAGATTGGAGGCTATTTGACTGTAGTAATTGGGTGACGCAAATAAGATAATCTGTTTTATCATCATTAAGTTTGAGGACATTTTGAGAAGTCCAGCAATTGATATTGGAGAGGCAGGTGGTAAGTTGGGTTAAGATGCTAAGATTAGTGGATTTAAGCGTTACATATAACTAAGTATCATTTGCATAACGGTTGTATTGTACATTATGCTTATTAATAACCTGACTCAAGGACAGCATATAAATATCGAACAGTATCGACCCCAAAATTGACCCTTGAGGAACACCATGAGTAAACTGCTCCAGTGGAGCTGGTCAGTGGCCAGCAGATCAGACTGTGGTTGTACTATTCAGCTTCCAGGTATGAATGTATGTGTGAATGTGAACAGGGCACTCCTGAAAAAGAGAGCATTGCTCTCAGTGAGACTCCCCCTGTATAAATAAAAGGTAAAAAATAAAAAATAAAAACTGAGAGACTGAGGATGAAGAATTACCGACAACCATGGTAAAGGTTCTATTGGACAGGTAGGAGCATAACAGCTTAAGAGCAGACCCTTTAAGGGTCTCCTGGGTTTTAAGATACTAAGTATTGAGGGATGATTAGGTGGCCATGATTGAAGGAAGGCCTGTCACAGAGAGTCAGGACCTCGGTTTAACATCTCATCCGAAGGACGGGGCTCACTCCCAGGACAGAGTCCCTGTCTCTGCCCTGGGGCATTGGGGAGATTATTCATCAGACCAGATTATTCATCAGCATTCAGACCAGAGGGGAAGAGCACCTCCTACTGGTCCTCCAACACCACTTCCAGCACCAGTCTCCCATCCAAGGAGTATCCTAGGCCAGACCTGTTTAGCTTCCCCAGGAAAGCTATTAATGTAATGCAGGAGCCACTGGTGCTGAACTCCTACAAGGAAGGTCACAGGCATAGACCGTAGCGAGGGTTACGTCACCCATTGGTGAAGCCTCGAGTTCGGCAGTTACTTTAGACCGTCGCCATCTTGGTTATTTGGAACCAGGAGCAGCTAGTATGAGACCAGGGGTTTCCCACAGAGCCGCTGCATTGGCCTGTGATCGGCGAGCTGTGCGATCACTGGACAGGCGACCTGACAATAACACCCAAAACCATAGTCTGCTTTATCATCTATTTTACTCTAATTGGGACCATAATTTACTAAATGAACATCATGCTTATTGAAGGAGACTTGAAACTAGCAATTGAGACCATAGTGACCATAGTCCGGTCATTTTCCCATTGACTTCCATACAATCTGACTTGGCACGGTAGAGTTTGGGCTTGAGATCCCCTCTGATGGAGATGAGAATGGAAGTTTAATCTGATCCAGGTTGGAGGGGTAGTGATTTTTTTTTTTGGAGAGGGCCAGGGCAGATGAACAGTCCCTCCATTTAGTGCTGGCACAGTGACAGGAGGGCCGCGGGCTCTTCCACAACACAGGCACGGAGGTTATCGGCCTCCTAAATTCAGTCCGTTGCACCTTTTTTCTTTTGGAAAAGTAAATGCATGATAGCTGTGGGATATACTGGAATTAATTGTTTTATATTCATTGTATTTACGGTACACAAAAAAGAAAAGCTCTGTCCAGTAACCTGGAACACTTTTATTTTGAGATGTTTTTGAGTGAGATTGTCCTACCTCATGCAAATGATAAGAAATGTGACATGAATGTTAATTTTCTATTAAAGCAAAGTAAAAAAGTAAAAAAATAACCCGCCAATTATTGTTCTTAGAAAAAAAATCGGAATCGGCAAAAATCGGTATCGGCAAGTCAGACTATTCAAAAATCGGAAATCGGAATCGGCCAACAAAATCGCAATCGGTGCATCCCTACCACAGAGACGTTTGGGCAGCAGCTCTTTTTCAGTGTGTGAAATGGCAATAATACACAGGTGATTCACAGGTGGGCATGAGCACGTTATTTGATTTGTATGCATGACAGCCTCACATCTCTCTCTCCCTCTCTCTCTCTCCCTCTCCCTCTCTCGCTCTCCCCATCTAGGCTATCTTTTCTCTTTCGCCCTCTTTCTCTCAGTCTGACTCTCTCCCTAGCTCTCTTTTCTCTCTCTCTTTCTCCCACTCTGTCACTCTGCTTGCACTGAGCAAGAAAGAAACTGCTGCCTGTCACAGACATGATTGGCGATGATGGTGTGGCTTTTAAGGGGAGTGATCTCACCTTGTGAATCCTGTTATGGGCATAAACATGCCTATGGAGGTTTGCGCCGAGATGACGTGAAGCGCAGCGGCCCGACACGCCCACAATTAGGGCTTTGCGCTATTCCAGCGTAAAACGCGCACTAACGCAAAATTACCGCCGTTGCGAAGATAGGGATAGGGAATTATTAATTGATGAGTGATCGTTAACGTGACTGATCAGTCGATAAGGAAATTGATCAAATTTGCATCTCTACTTCATACCAAAGAGATGAGACCGGAAAAGATCAAATGTTGGTGAGACCACTTGGATTCTACCAATGATCATACCAACACCAGAATTGAATTTGGGCATATTGAGCTAATTCACAACATATCAATTAGTGGAAGTGGGATTATCTGTTGCAGCCCTACACCTACATTGTGATTTAGACTGATGAGACGGCTGGATTTCTACATCTAAATCTTCCCTAGTTCAGCTTTAAATGAGCATATCTTAGTCAACCATAAAGGATTTTATAGTACTATTGATGGAATGCCAGCACTAGCATTCTGACCTTTTAACTGCAATGCTTGGGCCAGTGAAGCTGTCCTTGTCCCACTGTGCCATTTCCTGTCCAGTATCCATCTGGTCAGTGGTGCAGCAGTTAGTCATGTATTGTATGTTAATATGACGCTTCCAGCTCTCACAGGCATGAGAGACAACACTACACGCCAGCTGGGACACTGTATGTTGGTGTTGTCATGGAGACATGTCTGAGGCGCCCGGGATTCTTCTTATCGTGTCCACAAAGAAATGTCAGTTACAATGCTAGATGTGTTTCAGCCACAGCTGAACACACTGCTGTCCTTTCTAATTAAACTCTGCCAAATCCGATGCTGTGCAGGGGTGGTCCAGCAGGGGGCATATCAGGAGGTGCTGCATGGGCTGACCGATACATTCTAGAGGTGGAGGCGTCCCCGTTGTGATCCCGAGTGTCAAAACAGAGTGACGTTCCAAAGCGCCGGGAGCAATTAACCCGCCTTAATGCGATTGTTGTCAAACAACCCATTAGGTCATGCCAAAGAAGCATGGGGAAGTGCCATAAAAGACGTGTAATGTTCCGGGGGGGGGGGGGGGGGGGATCAATACTTTCCAGTGATTTAGTTTCTCAATTCTGATTGATTAATTCATAAACGAGGACTGAAATATGGGCAGAGCATTATTCTATTTTTCCAAATTATAAATTATTTGTCGAGAGTGGAACCTTGCAACATGAGTAGGAATCCTTTTTTTTCATTTTTACAATGAATTCTGACCATAGACTGTGGTTCTGACCCTCATTTATCATTAATAATTTTATCCCAGTTTCCCTTTTTGCTTCCTTTTCCGCTTCCCTGTTTGCATGCATCAGGACGAATGTAGATTTGATGATTCAACATCTGTTATACCATGGTCTGGGTGAATACTCGATTCTGATTGGCTGCAGGGTGTCTATTAATTTCTGATAATGTACACCTAGCTAAGTAGTTCCAGGCAAATTGTCTGTTCACCATTCATATCAATGCGCCATGGTCTCGACAGAGCCATTTGAGCTCGATACCACCGTTAAGGGTTAATATGGCACTTTTATAAGTTTAGAAAAAAAAATAGTCGGTCAAAGTAACTATTTAGATTACCCCTGTGTGCTCAGTTCATCAAAAATAACGGCTATTTAAAAATCAGTCGTTTTTGGAGATCTGCTGATGTTGTCAGCTGACAGAAGCCGGCCGGCTCTCAGCCGTCAACTGTCAAACCCTCTGTTTACAACTTTTCCAGCAAGCCAGCCAGGCACTTTGTAAGAGCGCGCGCTACCTCTATCACTGATACAAATCAAGTCGAAGAGGAAAAAGATGAGATCAACAAAAAGAAAACAATGAAATGGGCAGTTAACAGCAACACACTGAGAGACTTTCTTGTACAAAACATACCTGGACTACAACATAGAAAGCTTCAGATGGTTTTGTCTCCTCCGAGCGCAGCACGCGCCATTTACGTCTTATAAGACCCGCAGACGTTAACGTAATTCCCTGGAATGCGAGAATTAATGAGCCAGTTACATGGCTGCTACAGTACAGTTGCATTCTTAGACATTGCCGTTTGCTTTATTTTGTATGTTACATACAATTGGTCAAATTATTAGTTAGCTTATGAAATTCTGCCAGGTGCAGGCACTAAGTGACAAGCAGTGGAGGACTCGCACACAGAACTATAGACAAGACAATGTCTTAAAAAATCAGATCCATTTTATTGAGGATCGGCACAAATTGGCAGCAAACGTTTCAGTCCTAGTTGGACTATCGTCAGTGCAGTGCACTAAGTGGCCATTTTCTCGAATGATAATCTTGAGCAGCTGAGGGGGCTATTTTGTCTCTCAACTCATATCTAAGGTAATGAAAACTAGATTTTGATTGCAAAACGCATGAAAATATAAATTAATGGTCTTGTTTTGTTTCTTTGGGAAGTGACCATGGTATAAGCGGGTTAATGCACTTCGAGGTGTCCATTATTAATTTCTGATAATGTACACCTCGTCGTGCATTAACCCTTACATATTGCCCATCTAGTTTGTGGAATAATATCAGTGATCTTGCTTATTTTTATGCTGTCAGGTCACTCAGCATCAAAAGGTGAATTGTTCCCCATTAACCTGTAGTGAACAGTCAGTGCTCTTCACCAGTTCACCATCATAGCATTCAAATTATATGACTATTAAGTCATCAAAACCCTGCATAATTCATTAAATGTTACGAACCCCATGAACTAATAACTTTCAAAATTAAGACTTTTTATTTGTAACATAATTCAAGTTTGTGCTTATATTGCCTCAACAAGCTGGCTAAAAGGGAGAGCATTTTAGACGGTTTTAGAATAAGAGTTTTACTTTTGGCTCTCAAAAAACAAAAATCTGAAGTTTGTTTTAATGTTCTTTTTAGCGATGCAATAAAGGGGTTTTAATTTATTTCTTGCAGGGTGCATTGGAATTGTTGTTTGATTTGATTTGATTTGATTTGATTTGATTTGATTTATTTATTTTGTTCATGCATCCAAAATGCACATGCAGATTCACAGTTGAATACAGTTACAATAGAGAGCCGCAGGAATGAGTCCGGATACTTAAGCCCCTTCTAAACATGCAGTGAAATCCGGATTATAACCAGCTGCTAGCCGGTCGGCCTGCATGTTTAGAAACAATTAGCCGCCTTATGCGCACTCCCACGAGTGCGGATCATGACCATCTGAGACCCTAGTATAGGATCCGCATTATTGGAAAACCGGCTGTTGTTTAACACCGGCAGCTCATGTTCCGGATCATGTAGCTGTTATGTCTGAGTGGGCGGGTGGTGGCACTTTACAAACCATTAATGTCCCAGTGATCATTATTTTCATGAATGGACGTAGCGTTAGTTACGTGGCTGGATTAAATTAGGTGAGTAGCCTAAACAAGTAAAAGTTGAATCGTTTCTTTGTCCCCCATCTGCCAGTTAAAAAATGCAACAACGAGATGATAGCCTACTACTATACTGCCCTCCAAATCAAAACCGCAGTAACTACAATTTTGGTCAAAATTGAGTTATTATTGAAATTGAACTTTTAGATATCTGTTTTATCATGTCACAAATTTTCTAAGTTCAGTCTTGCTCTATATTTGAGAAAACAGAGTATAAAAGTTGCAGTAACTACAAAATCCAACCAAAAACCAGACAAAACTGCAGTAACTACACTTACTGCAGTTTGATTTGCTTTCACAGAGCTTCAGCTGGACTTAAACAGAGATAAACGCAGTAACTACACTTTGAGGTGTAGTTACTGCGGTTCAGACTGGTTTTTGGTTGGATTTTGTAGTTACTGCAATTTTCCCGCTCTTTCCATAACAAAGACCAACATATCAATCACTCATAATGGCACAATCTGTTTAGTTAATCCAGTCAATTCCCAATATGAGAGCGCACTGACAGCTGTCCAAATTGTTAATGAATGAGTCTTCAGTGTCTTTAAAATCGTAAATGCTGTATTCCTAGCTAATAATCCATAAGAGATCATCCAATAAAGAAGGGAATTGTGTTCTCCACTGGGAAGTGTTAATCTGGCTGTAGATAGTGATAATTGTTTGGTATCACTACCTAGCTCATCAGGACAATATTTTTAATTGCTGCATAAATTATCAGCATTCAGACTCAGTCTGTAATTCATTTTATTCAAAATAATTGTAATATGCTATGTAATATACTGTATATGTTCTTGTATGAATTATCAATCTGAAAAGCTGATCTGATTTCTAAAGAAAACCTGTTCTAAATTAAGATAATAAAACAACTGTGCTCATTAATTGTGTCAGAATGATGACCAAAAAGCAACACCAGTGGTGAAGATTACATCAACTGACTTCAGGATTCCCTGAATTTATCTGTTACTCATCCATTTAAATGTTTTAAACATGTAAACAATAAAACAATTAAATATAGATATGATGTGGTATTGAAATCAAAACCGATTACATTTGTCTCATGAAAAACAAGATGGGAGAAGCACATTAGATTGTAGTTACTGCGCTTTTCCCTTGTACTACCTACACATCTGTTTAAGGTAATACACAGACAGAGTGCCGTATCTACATTTCTGGGGTCATAGGTCAAGTAATTGATAATTGTTTTGCCCCCCAAAAATACTTTAATTTATACATATTTAATAAGCGCATTGCCGCTTTTCAACCTATATCTCATTTGGCTGGACAGTCAAAAAACTTTAAAGCCATTTTTCTCAGTTTCAGTGTTGGCGTAGTTACTGCGGTTATGATTTGTAGGGCAGTATAGCCTACTGCATAGGCTAAAGTGCCCGCTAACGTTCACGTAGCCTGTTAATTGATTAATCGTTCGGGCAATCCCTTATATCAACGAATTAAACGAGCAAACTCATGGTTTCCTCAAGTGCTGCAAACGGCTTGAATGGTTTATTTTCCTCCCGACCTGTCTGTCTTGTAGGCTATGTAAAAATGCAAGAGTTGCATCAGCCTATATCGAGACATAGGCCTATAGCCTAACTTTTGTGGGGAGAAATAAATTGAAAACTAGTCAGATATGACTTGAATGCCACTTGTAAAATCACCCACAGTGATTGACGACGGTGCGACCGCTATTTTGACTGGGCGGCTTTTGGGCGATGTAACAAAGGCAAGCACTCATTTTTGGCACATTGCCACCCCTCGTTATCGCCTGAATGGTCGGAATGGATCCTCCGTTAAAACGCATGTTTTTGAATGGAGTTTGGTTACAGATTCGCTAAAGCTGTTTCCATATCACATTTATTTTTATCGATACACGCTACCGCTACGCTATTTTGTCCTCCTTGACTTTGAAAACTGGGATGTGCTACCCTTTCAACTTTTTTTGTACATGTGTTTTCTTGCTATTAATTGTTGCCCTTTCTACCCTTTAGTTGCGAGTACATCATTTACAATGAGGCACACACATTAGCCACCGTACAGTAAATGTAATCCAGCCAAAGCAATGCAGCATCAGACACTTAATTTTATAGACAATGTGTAATGGACCACCTCCCTGCGGCTGGCTTGGCACCACCCCAAGTTACTGTATGGAGAAAGCTAAAATGATTTCCCCTTGTCTTTGCGAGGAAGGAAAAAATGTGGTCAGGCAGAAGAAAGAAATTGTCATTGGCAGGCAGGATAGTGAGGATTCTTTCTCCTTTAAATAGATCTCTTCTGATCGCAAGGCAAGTCACCCATCCCCCCCACAGGCTGGGAAGAACTGAGGCTGAAACTCTCTTTCTTTCTTTCTTTCTTTCTCTCCATATCTCCCTTCCCCTCTTCTCTCCCTCATTTTCCACTCTGCTCGGGCAGAGCAGTGTCATCAGGTTTCATGCGGGGTTAGGCTGCTGCTCGGCCAGAGCAGTGTCATCAGGTTTCATGCGGGGTTAGGCTGCCGCTCGGGCAGGGCAGTGTCATCAGGTTTGATTTTATTTATTTATTTATTTATTTATTTAGAAGGGACAATGCATATTAATGAACAGTACAGATGTACATGTAAATATGCCAGATTATAGCCCAAAGGCTAGTTTCCATCTGGAGTCCCTTAGGAGGAAGAGGATACACAGAGTGGTAGACCACACATTACATCACGTGAGAGATACAGTAATAATAGTAAAACAATATTAGTAAAAGGAGAGAGAAGAAATGATTAACACGGGTAAAAAAATAAATGGTGCAGGTGTGCTGACTGTACTAAAACACATGGTCAAAAGGCTGGATGAGTCTAGGCCACGCCTTCAATATAGTAAAAGGAGAGAAAAATAATTGATTAACACCAGTAAAATGGTGCAAATGTGCATATTGCATTATTACATATGGTCACAAAGCTGGTTGAGTCTAAGCCAAGCCTTCAGATGGCTCTTGAAGGTGCCCAGGCTAGAGCTTTCCCTTATAGAAGGAGGTAGGCTGTTCCACACCGAGCTTCCTTTAAAGGACAGCACATTTTGGCCAAAGTAGTAGATCTGTATTTGATAAAGGTATTAAGAATAGGTGGGGCAAGGCCAAATACGGATGCGGGGTTAGGCTGCCGCTCGGGCAGAGCAGTGTCATGAGGTTTGATGCGGGGTCAGGCTGGCGCTCGGGCAGAGCAGTGTCATCGGGTTTGATTGCGGCTTACAGGCAATGTACACCAGATGCGTTACAGCTGCGTTGCGGATCCGGTAAAACTGCCGGATCGACGGAAAAATTACGCACCTGTTCTGTCGGATCCCGCATCCGTCTGACAGATTACATGAGTGTTGGTCTGTTCACAGCCATACCGCATGTGTTCCAGAGCTGGTGGACATTAGCCCTTAGGCTGCCTGTGCTGGCAGGCAAGGCTGTGTGTGTGTGTGTGTGTGTGTGTGTGTATTTGTGTGTTGGGCATCGGTGGTACAGCTGCCTTCACACCGGGCACTCACTTGATTGACAGGCAGGCAGAGAGAGAGAGCGATGGGGGGGTTGGATTGAGAGGATGGAGGGAGGTTGGCAATTACAGGTTGACACATGCCGATGGCTGCCACTGCATCCTCTGCCTCCTCAAATTGTCCCTTTTGCATTGCCGGCCGCACCTGCTTCAGAGCAGATAGAATAGCACCTGCTTCAGAGCAGATAGAATAGCACCTGCTTCAGAGCAGATAGAATAGCACCTGCTTCAGAGCAGATAGAATAGCACCTGCTTCAGAGCAGATAGAATAGCACCTGCTTCAGAGCAGATAGAAGAGCACCTGCTTCAGAGCAGATAGAATAGCACCTGCTTCAGAGCAGATAGAAGAGCACCTGCTTCAGAGCAGATAGAATAGCACCTGCTTCAGAGCAGATAGAAGAGCACCTGCTTCAGAGCAGATAGAAGAGCACCTGCTTCAGAGCAGATAGAAGAGCACCTGCTTCAGAGCAGATAGAAGAGCACCTGCTTCAGAGCAGATAGAATAGACCCTTCTCACGGGGGCCATTTTGTGTCGAGAAGCCAGGGTAAACACAGGTGCAAGCAAAACACTAATGAGGGTTTCCAACTTCCATGATTGGGATTTGGAAACCCTCATTAGTGTTTTGCTTGCACCTGTGTTTACCCTGGCTTCTCGACACAAAATGGCCCCCGTGAGAAGGGTCTATAGCAGCTGCTTCAGAGCAGATAGAAGAGCACCTGCTTCAGAGCAGATAGAATAGCACCTGCTTCAGAGCAGATAGAATAGCACCTGCTTCAGAGCAGATAGAAGAGCACCTGCTTCAGAGCAGATAGAATAGCAGCTGCTTCAGAGCAGATAGAAGAGCACCTGCTTCAGAGCAGATAGAAGAGCACCTGCTTCAGAGCAGATAGAATAGCACCTGCTTCAGAGCAGATAGAAGAGCACCTGCTTCAGAGCAGATAGAATAGCACCTGCTTCAGAGCAGATAGAATAGCACCTGCTTCAGAGCAGATAGAATAGCACCTGCTTCAGAGCAGATATAATAGCACCTGCTTCAGAGCAGATAGAATAGCACCTGCTTCAGAGCAGATAGAATAGCACCTGCTTCAGAGCAGATAGAATAGCACCTGCTTCAGAGCAGATAGAAGAGCACCTGCTTCAGAGCAGATAGAATAGCACCTGCTTCAGAGCAGATAGAATAGCACCTGCTTCAGAGCAGATAGAATAGCACCTGCTTCAGAGCAGATAGAAGAGCTCTTTCTTTGTAGCATGGGCAAAGGAAGAACCCGTTACATTTTGGCATGGCTCAAGAAAGGGGGCGGAGCCGGGGAAAAAGGGGCCATATGATATACCAGAAAATGTACTATGGCTTTAGAATGAAACTCATTCCCGGTCACACATCACCAGCTGCAAATAATGTAGGGAGCTACAGCTACGAATCAGAAGCAAAGTTCAGTTCGTTGTGGCCACAGCGTAAAAACTATTTCAGCTCAGCACCAGCGCTTCAAGCGTTCAACATGTTGGTTGGTGTCTTGGTGGACAGCTGTGCCACTGCTACAGAGACCTTCACTGGTAAAATCTTGCAGCCCTAACTTAAAGTAGGGAAACAGCCTGTCAATGAAAGTGTGTGCTACAGTAAGCCATGTGTCTGACAGAACTATAATGTCGCAGTCAGTCAACTTTGCCCAGAGATGAATTGTGCCTAGGGGTGCACCGATCGATCGGCACGCAATCTGTATCGGCTGATTTTGACCTCAAATATGTGATCTGCTGCTGCAGATATTTCTTTATTGTCGCCGATTGCATAGCCGATCATGCTGCACGTGAGAAACATGAGGCAGCCCATTTTCATGTCTTCAATGTCTATCGTTTAACTTTCATATTGTGCTCTAACGTTTATATCATTGTGTTGCAAAGCACACGCTTTGCTTTCGTCAGTGTACTCACCTCCACACACCACACCAGACTGTCAACACACCCCTTGCGTCTTTGAATCACACAAATCAGCTGGTGATTAGAGCAGACTCAGCAGAGAGAAGTTACCTCCAGTCCTCCCGCCTACCGAGGCATTTGCATGCTGTTAAGTCCGTGTTTGATCCATATTTGCGTGTATCCTCCTAACGTTAATAGCTCCGGTTAGCTTTAGCCGCTTTAGCTTAATCGATAAAATAGTTAACTTGGGTCGAAGTTATTTTCCTTGTGTAACAGGGAAATCCCGGAAAATGGAGTATTTTTGTTGAGTGAACTGAACTGCATTGAACTGGTAACATGGAAATCCCGAAGTGGAATAATTTTTGTTCTTTTATAAACTGAACTGAGGGAACTGGACTACTACTAGCCATTTAGTTCAACACAGTCTTGTGCTCCAATTATCTCACACACAAAAAATCATGTTGGCGGTTTCCTTTAGCCTACAAAATATAAAATATTGATGTAGAAAAAAAGAAAATGTGCTGCACTTTCAATTTGATGCATGAAATGTAGGCATATATGTAAAATGGAAACTGTTCTATAATAGACTGCTATAGCTGCTTACAAAATAAATAAATAAATAAATAAATATATATATATATATCGGTGATCGGTGATCGGTCGATGATCGGTTGGGCAGATATTTCTCATAGGTGATCGGCAATCGGTGATATATGTAAAATGGAAACTGTTCTATAATAGACTGCTATAGCTGCTTACAAAATAAATAAATAAATATATATATATATATATATCGGTGATCGGTAATCGGTGATCGGTCGATGATCGGTTGGGCAGATATTTCTCATAGGTGATCGGCAATCGGTGATCGGTGGCAAAAAACGTGATCGGTGCACCCCTAATTGTGCCTATTTTATTCATTAAACTGACGTTTAAGTGAAGGAGACGTAATTTAAAAAAAAGGCAGATGTAGTGAGCATAGCTCTGACCTAACCAAATCTAACTGACATCACTGTGAACACATAACAAAGAAAACTTCTGATATAATATGATTGTTTTAATAAAGTGTATCACTCAATTATAGTCATACAAAAATAAAGGCTTTTATAGAACGGGAAGCCAATGACTGCTTAGTCTGCAGATAAAACACAATGACAAAAGGCATAATAATTTAGACTCTTATTGTCATGTTATGTTGACTGATGCTTTTTATGTAGCCTAATGTGCGCGACTGCACCTTTGTTTTGGTTCTGTTAGATGGCTCTGTCCAGCAGCTAGCTGCTGCTGGACTCCAAAGTCCCTTTGTTATAGTGGGACTCCCGGCTAGCGTTAGCGTATTGTTTTTTGGAGTTAAATAGGCTACACAATCCCTGGATGTTTCATTTCGGGTAAAGGGGTTTCCATTAGTTTCTATATGTTTACACCAGCTCTGTGAGTATGAAGTGCTTTTGCGGGGCTGTTTGATCACAAGCAGTGTCAGTGTGTCTGCCAAGCGGGCGAGCCTGAAGTGTAGGCCGCGCTACGAGCTAACGCTAACACTCGCTAAGCTAACGTAAACAAGTAACAACAAACAAATCCGCTGCATCATCGCCAGCTTTGGTTTAACGTAATAGACGTTTGCCCTCCTCTCGGAACTCGTGCGGGACATGGATTGCAAATTACAATAGCTGTGATCATCTAAACTTTGAAAAGCGGCAACATACTGAATGGCAGCAGCCATGTTTGGCCGTCGCAGCTGTGATGTCACGAGCGTGCGACAACAATGCTCCGGTCCGTTCCAAAAAACAAAGCCTGATTATCGGCTGTTAATTTATCGGAAAAAGGCCATTATCGGAATAATAAATAATAACGCAAAATGGCCATATCGGCCGATAATTTATCGGTCCGATAATTATCGTGCATCCCTAATTAAAACCGTATAATGCACACGTAGTCCGGCTCAAGTCTTATCACATGTTGTAAATTAATCCGCTCCCCAACCTGCACACAGCTGTTTAAACAAACAGCACAGCTAACATTATTCAACTTGCTACCTCAGCTTCTATGAGCTGAGCGGACTAGCTCCCCTGCACCATACCGGCTCGTATCCAAGGTTCATCCTAATTACTGGAATAGCAAACAACGTTTCCATAGAGAGCCAAATAGAGAGCGCTGTGAAAAATATGAATGGCGGTGGATGGAGAATAAGGTAACTTTTTTTATCCCGTTTGAATTGTGCCACGGGGTGCCAACGCTAATTTTGTCAATTTAAAACATAACTTTGCATGTCAAGAAAGTCAGTTTGTCGTCAAACTGAAATGTAGGGGTTAGTTTCGTATAAAAACTACATAGCTTGTGGAAGTTTGTGGCATGTCGCCGGTCTTCAGCTTTGCCGGTAGAGAAAGTGACGTCAGTGCATGTAGTCTTTCTGATTTATAACTTCTAGTGCAACAGTTTAGCGACAAACGTATGATTTTGATTGCTAAACTTGCACCAAAAATGCACAAATTATTTTTGTTATATTGTTGTATATTGTTATATTGTTGGCAAATGACCATGGTATAAGCAGGATAATCAACTCCTAGGTGTGTTATACCAGTGGTCCCCAACCACCGGGCCGCGGACCGGTACCGGGCCGCAACGCATTTGGTACCGGGCCGCGAGCCGGTCCAAAAATAAATAAATAATAATAATAATAATAATAATAAACATAGGCTATAATATTATAGGTTGTGTGTGGTAGTTGAAACATAGTTTAAAGTTGACGTTTATTCATGTTTGTAGTTAAAACAAAAACATAAATACTGTATAGGCTACATACAGTACAACACAAAAGGCTGTTATTTACCCTTTGTCGCCACCTGGTGAGTAAATATATATTATGTAACTAAAACCATTCAAATTGACAACCGGTCCGCAACTTTTTTTTTCATGTATCTACCGGTCCTTGGCACAAAAAAGGTTGGGAACCCCTGTGTTATACGATTTTAATGCACTTCGCGGAGGCAACCATTTTTGGTTATTGCCTCCACGTCGTGCATTAAAATCAACTAGTCATTGATTATCCCTTACTTATAGCCCTGTATAACTATAGTCATACGCACTCATACATGTTCATAATGCTTTATAACTATAATCATAACACATTATAAAGCATTTTATAATTACTTATATAAGGTCAATATATATATATATTTATTTATATATATATATAATTGCTGCTCACTCAGACATATTTCTGAAATGATCATAGTGTATTATAATTATCATAGTTGTAATTCATTGTAATACATTTTATAATGCATTATACCCACTGTTATAATGCATTATAATGTGATTATACTCTTAAGTGGTCATTGTATGCGTTAACTAAAGTGAAACAAAATTCCTTAGGTATGCAGATATAATACATTACAAGCTGGTTATAAGTCCCTGTAATGGTCATTGTATGTGTAGCATTGCTATTGTTATTGTACTCTCTCTTGCACACAGTCACTTTTTGGCTTCAATCTGCATTTATTCTGATAACAAACACAGTATATTTAGCATTCCGCAGCCAGCTCTCACACCTAGCAACAAAGCAGACTGTTCTGTTACATTTAAGCAAAATAATATTAAAATATTACATGTAGCCTACCTGATAACAAACAGTATATTTAGCTCCCCACAGACAGCTATCACAACAACATTTGTAACATTAGACAATATGCACTGGAAACAAAACAGAATTAATTAGACTCAAAGAGGCACCCAATCCACTGTCATCCTCTGTCCTGTCTACCCCTGAGGATGACAATGCGAGGCTCAGGCTACCCAGTAGGTAGAGCAGCCCGGCTGGCCACATTGCTGATTGTAGTAAGTCAGTTTTTGATAATATTGTAACTTAATCAGGCTATCAATAGTTCAATTACGTTCATCATGTCTTCGTAACAATTAGACAGTTTTTGGTTTCTTGTGCCGGCGCGGCAGACCTGGCGGTTCTGCTGGGCACCCGGCCAGTCGTGTAAAAACGACTGGTTGACACGTCATACCCAGCTGTCAGTAGACTGCTTCTGAGGAAGGCGAGAGCTATCGCCAAAACTGTCAAGGTAAAAACATCTAATAAAACCTATATGTCTGAACACAAGAAAATAAAAACTGTCTAATCAGGCTATCAATTGCCAGTTGTTAGTAGCACTGATCAAATCATGGTACAGAAGCCACTTTCAAAACAGGAAAATCATAAAACACAAAGACTGGCCTGGTGGATGGGCTGCTGCTGGAGCCTGGGCTTGGGCAGATACCAGGGCTGCTGTGAATTAGGCTGGTAGCAGGGCCGCTGTTCTGTAGGCCAAGCGTGTGGAGTATGCCAGTTTGTAGAGTAGATCGGCTTTCAAAACAGGTGAAGTAGGCCACAGTATGCAGAGCAGATCAGGCACAACAATTTATAAATCAGCAATGTAAAAAAAAACATAGTAAAAAGTGAAAATGGTGCTACAATCCAATTAAAGAATCAAAAAGAGAAGTACTAGTTATAGACAAACACTAAACAGAGACAATAGACATGCTGCCATCTTGAAGAGGGGGGCAAAATCAGGATCTCTGATGAAAGCTCTTCTCAATAGTTAGCTGGATGGCACGGCAGCCAGCTCTAGAGACCCAAATGTTGCTGACTGTGTGAGTGATAATGTTACACAATTGGTCGGCCATGGCACATGGCACGCCCATACACGGTGTGACCAGACAGGACAGGACTCAGTTCACTAGCAAGCCACAGACAATGCTGCCTGCTTGCCCTGTAGCCTGCAGCTAGCTGGCTGGCTGGCTGACAAGCAACGACAAGAGTCACTAAAATAAGTGGGATTAAAATGTGTCAGCCTGCTGCTAGCTGCTAGCCATTAGCTGACAGTCTCCAAACACACACACACACACACACACACACACACACACACACATACACACACACACTTTTCACTGACAGAAACATTATACCGCACGGTGAAACGTGACATCAAAACTATATGTATTGCTGCCTGCTGTTGCAGCGTCAAGCAAGCTAGGACGAGACAGGAAGTGCGGCGGTTTTGCCTTAAGAGCGTAGAGGCTGCAGATGGCTCTCAGGACTGTCTGCACACTGTCATCTATGTGAATGAATTATTTATCATTATTTCAGATGGACTTGAGCTGGAAACCTTTTTTCCTCGCACTGCATCTTTGTGTTGTGTGTATCTGTGTTTGGATCGAGCCCGGTACAAGTGCAAGCACATTCAATTAATTATTCAGTATTTTGCCTTTGCATGTAATTGTGCAAATAATCTGGCATGAATTTAAATTACTGTCCTTTTGCAGAAAATGAAACATGAAAATTAAGAAACTGTCTGGAAATCTCTGGGTATACCAGAGGCATAATACACGTTCTCCGTAGTTAATTGGGAAAAGTACTAAATTGATGTTTACTTGTCCTGAGTCTACTCTAGAAATGGAGAATTTAGTTCTCTTCTATATTTGCATTTCTCTGGTGTCTTGTATACAGTGTCGACACCTCTGAATGAACCAACTGACATCCTCCCATGTGTTATGGCACCACAGCAAGGTGTAAGATCCCCAGTTTACACATTTTAATTGGTGTTTAAAATGTTTTTTTAGCCTACTGTATGCTCTAACACAGAGAATTAGGAGTAGACAGTACATTGAAGCATAATGCTGTCATTTTCAGTGTGATGGTCATATGCAACTCTTGAGTCACTAGGTGAGACATATCACTTACTAAAACTTGCCAGGTCGCTATTTCATAAACATGTAAAATAGCTATCTAATAAAGGCTCAATGGTCATTGAATAAAATATTTGACAGATGAAACCTGTACGGGGCTATAGACCTTATTCGCTAACCCCGGACAGCGCCATATTGTTGACATACCGTCCTGCAGCTGACAACTATAGTAACGGCCTTATTGTCGTTTCTGTTCCATTACAAAATAGCGATAGTGATGACCGCAATAAAACCCCCAGAGTTGTTGTTTGTATGCTGCCGTTAATGCCTGTAATAATAAACAAAAGAAAAAACGAGGTGAACAGACTTTGCTGTGAGGAGCTGTCAGAAAGTTTCACCTGTCTCTCCTAACTATCCACACATCTCCTGTGCTGCTGACGTATCCTCCGTCTTGCTCCCTTCAAGTCTGTGGACGGTAGAGATAGAAACAAACCACGGGGACTTTATTGCTGTCATTACTACAGCCGTGTGTAACGCAGGTCGCCATCCGAACACAATTGGAACGATACATGTAACGCTCTGCTCTTACATAGGCTGTCACTTAAAGCGGCTGCGCTATGTCAACAACATGGCGGCAGTGGGCGTGCCCGTACGTGAGTGATGTCAATCGAATAAGGTCTATACTAGTCACAATTTGATCACAACTTGCTGATATTCAATGTCAATAGTTATCCGAGAAAAGTGTCAGTTCAGAATCTTCTATCACCTATGTTGCCTACATTACTCTACTACAGCCTACATTACTATACTCTACTACAACCTCATTTTTTGTAGAGTGATAAGACGTATTTCTATGTAAAAGTCTTCCCTGGTGCAGAAATGGTAAGTGACAAAAACATTATGTATGATTGCATAACTTTTTAAAGAGCAGTGTTTTGGCGTGGGGCTGAAGCATGCATGACGAGAACATTAGCATTCCTATTGCTCTCCGCCATCATCTGGGGATTACTTGTTTGTCCCATGTTACTCTCATAAGCCGACATGAATATCTCAAGACATCTGCTGTAATTTTGTGGGAAACTACATTAGGCCTCGGTACTGATGATGCTCTTGGGTCGCTCCACATAAACACACTGCCACAGTAATGGGTCAGAACTGATGATGTTGAGGGGAAACTTTTCTATAATTCTACAAAGTGTTTTTTAATGAAATTTTTAATGATAGTTGCATAGTATTTAGAAAAATAAGGTTGCGCTTCAACAATGGCCTTCTCAGTGGAGTGCCAAACCCTAAATCCAAAATATGTAAAAAAAAAAAAAGCTGAAAGGGTAGCACATCTCAGTTTTCAAAGTCAAGGATGACAAAATACTCACATTTCACTTGATTTATTGGCTCACATCACAAAAAACAAAACGCTTATGCGTTTCGGCAAAGAGCCTTCTTCAGAGCGTTTGCATAGTATACCTTTAACTGTTGTATATAGTATACCTGTAGACTGTTGTTAGGTAAGTTTTTTGCCACAGGGTGTCGCAAATGAGCTTGTTAAATTGACTGGTCTCCTTTGTGCGCATTGATATGACTGATGTGGCCTCTGTGCATGTCACAAGTCTGATTGTGGTGTATTATACAGAAATAACAGCCCGCTGAATGCCGTGATTGACCAATCCGAGTCGAGTATTCAACCAGGCTATATAATAATTAGTGTTACTGTTAACAGATTGCCATCCCTTCTTTTCATTAGCCCTTGTCGTTTCACTCTAAGTGTCTCCCTTTTTTTATCTTTTTGTCCTTCGCTGACTGACCGTCCAGACCCTGTTTCACTGCTAATGCCTGCCTCTTCAGTTACAGCGGTATCGATGGACCACGAATGCTGGTTTGGTCTCTTGTTGCTGGACTTCACCCAATTGACTTGACTGGCTGACTGATCGATGTCAATATCAGTTTCAACTATCTCATGTAGTTGCTTTCTGCTAACCACAAGGGCAATGCTGCTGCTTCTTTCCCTCTACTACAGTTTCACAGGGTGCGTTCGTAACAGAGCGCACTCTGGCACAAACTGGACCGTTCGTAAATTGGGAGCACTGTTGGAATACAGCGCTGGGTTATTCAGAGGAGACTGAGCAGCAGAGTGCCAAGCAGTAGCGGAGCGTACGCCGGGGCAGAGGGTGCGGCCGCCACGGGCCCACTCGTCAGGGGGGCCCATCAATTTTTTTTTTTTTTTTTTTTTTTTTTTTTTTTTTTGCAGGCCAGGCCACCTGGCTGGCAACCTGTGTTTTTATTTTTCTTCTTCAGAACAAGCTTGTCTGTAAAGTGGCTTCACTGTAGTCTTTCTTGGACATAATATTACTTGGCTCAATGAGTGACAAATTGTGTTTTCGGATATAGGGGCTATCAGCTATTTTACAGTTGTGACTTAAAATGACTTTATTTAATAAAGTCAGTGGTGTGAGTCTGAGAGGAATTCAATCAATAGACAATAACATTGGTGTGTTTAAAATGAGATATTCCACTAAATATGGCTAAAACCGATTCAAACATGCAAAAAAGGCACATTTTTCTTCGCGGCCTGGCAGGCCCGGTTCTACGGGGGTGCAAAAGCATGCATTGCACCCTTATTTGTCTGCATGCTCAGTTGAAAAGTAAAAAAAAAAAAAAAAAATTTTTTTTTATAAATGCTACAGCTGCACACTTACTGTTTAAACTTGAATTATAGTTGTTGTTTTTCTTTGTTCTTTGATGTGATGTTATGGCTTTTTGGCACCTATATGTAACCTTTTAAGGTTGAGATAATTGTATTATCATTATATGGTCCAAATATTTCAGTAAAGCACTTGAAACACTTGAAATATTCTTGCTTGGGTGGTATCATTCTACTTGAAATGATGGTCAAATGCATTATTTTTAGTAAAATAACATGTCAAATTTTTCGGGCGGCCGGCCTTTGGCCGGCCACCCAAGTAGGCCCGGCCTTCGGCCAGGCATCATTTTTTTTTTTTTTTTTTTTTTGATGGGGCCCCCCTAAGAGCTTCGCCCCCTCTGGGCTGATAGGGTCGCTCCGCCCCTGGTGCCAAGAGATGACTGCAAAATGGTTTAAAAACACAGAGGAAGAGAAGAGAAGGGAAGAGAGGAGCTGAGAGCAGAGAAGAGTGAGCTGTTTTTTTATTATTATTTTTCTGAATTTCCCCCTATTTTTCTCCCCAATTTTACTTGGCCAATTTCCCCCTGCTACCCCCCCGGTCGCTGCTCCATCCCTTCTGCCGATCGGAGGAGAGCCGTAGACTAGCACCATTCTTCCTCCGACACATGCGCAGTTGCCAGCCGCTTCTTTTCACCCTGACAGCGGGAAGCTTCACCGGCAGGATGTAGCACGTGGGAGGATCACAATATTCCCACCAGTTCCCTTCTGCCCCCAACAGGCTCACCGACCGAACGGGCCGACCAGAGGAGGCACCAGTGCACTGATCAGGACACATACCCTCAATCCGGCTTCCCACCCGCAGACACAGCCAACTGTGCCTGTGTGGACGCCCGACCAAGCTGGAGGTAACACGGGGGCGCGAAACTGTGACCTTCGTGTTGGTAGGCAGGGAATCTACATCCGGATAGTTCACATTCCTTAAAGCAGTCCTTTTTGCTACTTACCAATGATGATGTTGATTGGTAGAGTTATTTCTCAGCACAATCCATCCTGTTCCTCATAGTAACTCTGGAAATTTGGGCAAAAACCAAAACAAAGGGTCAAAGGGGTCATCTTCCTGTATGTACAAGTTGAAATGGATGACATTTTAGTGAGCTTCAATCAGCTTGTACATACAGGAGCGTGACCCCATTGACATTGCATTCGTTTTTGCCTAACTTTCAAGGGCTACTATGGGGAACAGCATGGATTGTGCTGATGAAGAACTCTACCAATCAACATCATGATTGGTAAGTAGCAAATAGGGCTAGACTTTACAACATTTGAACCATCCCTTTAAGACATGGTGCTCATGTCAGGAGACGAAGCTGTACAGCTACATCTAAAAACGGGTTGAATGATTTGGACCTCCCGGGGGTAAGGAGCGGTTAAGGGGTCATCCCAGGCCTCCGTTTCCCAGCAGTTTGCCCCCCGGCTGTGTCTTTCTGGGACTGACACGGAGGGGGTCTCTCCCAATTCTGGAGGACAGCTTGTCCCACCGTTTCTATTTATAAAGCCACTAATAACACCACACACCAGGGACAGCCTACTGCCTCCCTACCAAGCACACATCTGTGTCCTTGGTGCTTCTACTTCTATCCTTATCAGGGACAAATCCTCACAATAAAGATCCAATAAAGCCACTCTTCAACTCTTCATGGGGCTAGTTTAGGATTAGGATTTGGATTTAAATTTAAGATTAGAATTAGGATTAGCCTACGAAATGAGAGTAGTATGGTGTTAAATCAGTCTGATGCCTCTGTGCGTGTGTGTGTGTGTGTGTGTGTGTGTGTGTGTGTGTGTGTGTGTGTGTGTGTGTGTGTGTGTGTGTGTGTGTGCACCACTTACTCATCAGGGAAGGCATGTTTTCAAACCTGGAAATCATCACTTGTCAGGCTTATCAGTCATTCAGGAATGATAAGGCGGTGCCAGGAAGAAATCTCGTATCTCTGTGAAGCTTTGCTTTTCAACCAGCTCCATTTCTCCACTGCCATCTTCAGTTTTGAAATGTTGCGATTGTTGAATAGGATTACCGGAACGTACATCTGTCAGTTTCACACAAACGACCACACGAATGTACAGCTGATGTAAACGAGTGAGAAATATCAAATGTGCTTGCGCAAACCGGCATGGTAGTTGATCCTCTGTGTTGAGACTGGTAGGAAATCGGCCTAGTAAACAACTTGTCAGCCTAAAGCTTGCTTTATACTCGCTGTGCCGCGAAGGACGCGCGGGAGGAGCGAGGGCCGCAAGCGTCAAATGACGTCAATGTGTTGGGCGCGACCTCCGTAGGCCGCCCACCGCGTACCTGAAGATTTTTCTCACAGCGCGACCTCCACACGGCTTCTCTCCAAACATGGACGCTTTCGAGCCACTGAGCCCTGAACACTGAGCTGTGTTTTCACCACATTTCTTGACCCATGTGGTAGGCTAAACTTTGATTTGCAACTGTTCGTTTGTAGTCATTTCACCAAGTAAATGTGTTGTGTTGAGAGCATGATTGAGAGAGATTAAAAGCAGCACAGAGTAGGCTATCAGGGCTGAGAACTGAAACGGCTATTCAGTAAAAACAAGTTTGGTGATTAATTCATGTGCTGATGTACGGTCGTTTGAGAGTGAAAGCGCACTCAGTACTGCACATAATAGCGTTTCATTGCGACTTTTCAGAATATAATGTACCAAGATACGCATCGTCATTCAGCCTAAAAGTACAGAGATATGATTTTTGGTCCATATTGCTCAGCTCTAGATTAACTGTTCAGTAACTTGCAAGTTTTTAACCAACATGAAAAAGAATCATGATAAGATCGCAGATTGGGATCCTGCCTGAAGAAAAAAAAATCGTGATATAATATTTTTGCCATATCGCCCACCCCTATATGAGACAGTGAAAGACCTTACTCAATACACCTGTAAGAGCAAAATATGAACAAAGTAAATAGTTGAAGAGCAATGGGGAAGAGGTAAAATAGAAGATCATGGTGAGTCAGACAAGCCAGACAAGTGATGACTGCTCCCATAGAGATAGATGAAGCGGGAGGTCTTTAGGGGATAACAGACAGCAGTAGATGTGATGTGAGTGAGCCATAGCATCAGTATGTGGTAAATCCAGTGCAGGTGGGGGAGGCTGACAGGATCTGAGCGTTCTGTTGGACTGCATGGAGACCTTGTATGGTCATGAGTGGTCTTGTGGCTGTTATCGTTATCTGGCCACCAAAGGAAGTGGGGCCGCGGGGAAGCAAGCAAGGATGAGATCAGTGGAATTCCAGGGGTGGTTTTGATTTAGATTGAAGCCTTCTGTTTGGCTACAGTATCCAAGATTCACTTTAATACCCACAGTAAGTAATCAGATTACAGACGAGGAATTTGACTTAGTGTAAGTATGCAGCACAGCGGTCACATCGATAGCAGAAGACAAAAGCAATACAGAAAAACAACCACAAATTATAAAGAGCAAAATACAGTATAAGGTCCTTTTAAAGAGGACATGAAACATCCGATCACATGACTCTAGTTCACACATGGGCAAAATATGGGCCACATGCGGCTGTGTGGCCCGCGATGGAATTGCAATTTTTCTTTTTTCTTTTACAATGCACCTGAACGCAACATGCAAGATACCCGCTGAATAAGTGTCCAAATGTTCATGTCATTCTGGCCAATACTCCACTTCTGTTATAACATTTCAGTCTGGAATATGGACTAGGCTATCTTTCAATAATCTTTATGACTAAAAGGCTAAAAGTAATCTCATGTGTAAGAAAGAAATTTCTTGCGGCCCTGGGGCCTGCCCATGTGTGCTCTAGAGCAGTGATACTCAACTTGCGGCCCAGGGGCCAGATGCGGCCCGCGATAGGGTGCAGAGTGGCCCACCGACCATTTTCTAATTCACGATGAAAACTAACATGAAATAAAGTTTGACTGAGCTCCAGCTAAATGGTCAAATACCACCGTCTGCTCGCCACCCAAGCACTTACTTAACTTAACCTAACTATCCTGTGTGCACAAAATTGTCCGACTAAACTCCGGCTGACACCCCCAAAAACCTACAATCTGCTCAGAAAAAATTCTATTAATTTTTGTTTATTAACTGGCCCCTGGCCTGCTGTCATTTTGCAAAAGTGGCCCCCGGACAAAGCAAGTTGAGTATCCCTGCTCTAGAGTCTAGAACATACATGGGAAAAATGCAGCCCCAGGGCCGGACTCAAAGAAAACAAAACAAAAAAACAAACAATAAAAGGCAGAATTATGTTAATAAATTTCATCTGCTACAGCCATTGCAGATTTGTATCACTATTATATCAGGAGATTAACACGAAATTACCAATCATAATGGGAGAGAGGTTTAAAAATAGGGAGACTCCCGCGAAAATCAGGAGTGTTGGCAGCAGGTATAATCAACAATGTGTGGCCCTTCGCTTACTTGAGGGGCGGCTGTGGCTCAGGAGGTAGAGCAAGTCGTCCACTAATCGGAAGGTTGGTGGTTTGATCCCCGGCTCCTCCAGTCCACATGTCTAAGTGTCCTTGGGCAAGACACTGAACCCCAAATTGCTCCCGATGGCTGTGCCAGCACCCTGCGTGGCAGCTGCCCCCCCTCGGTGTGTGAATGGGTGAATGTAGGCACATTGTAAAGCGCTTTAAATGCAGTCCATTTACCATTACTTGATGTAAGTCAGTAGGGCCCTCAGGAAAAGCTGCTCTAGTTCATCCACACCCTACCTTAGACAAGCCAGGACACGGCGCCAAATCCAAAATCCACCCGGACCCGCCAGAAAGACCAACAACACCTGACCCCTTCGCCAACTAGGGCGCTGCTAGGCGATGCCACCAGGTTAACTACACAGCGCAGTACAGTAGAGCCAGAGATGGTAAGTTGTGGAGCAGCAATGTCATTCATGCACAAATTACTTCACTGTTCCACAACTTAATATCAACTCTCAATAACTGTCAAACTAAATGAATGCCTGCAAAACGGTTTACAGTTTTTGGATTTTGTAATGATACAAAGCTGGTTGAAAATCTGCGGAGTGTTCCTTTAAGTGTTGGTAGCAAGGACCTTGAATTGTAACAGGGTCACAGCATTTCAATCAGGAGAGACTTGGTGAGATGAGAATGAGGTATTGTTAATAGTCTTTGGCGCATAGACACCACAGGGAGATATTGAGATAGAGCTGCATCAGCCATGAGCAGCAGCCAGATATATGCCCCTGGTGGTGGTGATGGTGATGCCTCTCCTTCTGAAACTGACTCTTCAGACTGAAGAATCTGATTGGTCTGCGAAACTGGGTCGAGAGGTGGAGGGTGCGAGCAGTGGCGATTTTAGCCTGACATTTCTGGAGGGGCAGTTTTACCATCGCACACAAAAAAGCCAATCTATGGTAGGCAGATATGACTGCGATTTGAGTGCCAAGGAGCAGAAATATTCCAAAACTAAATACACTTCACATTTGTATGGGTACGCTCGGTATGGAGCTCGTGCGTATTTACGCACGGAACGCAGACTTCATAGCAGTGATATTGAGCAGCCCTCTGCTGCAAACACACACACTGCTCTGTTCCCTGTTTATCCCAGATGGGGTTACTATCACATATATGACAGCCTTGCAAACCTTGCATTACTGACAAAAAATATACAAAACAACTAAATCAATTTGGCTTTAATTATTCTATTCAACATCCAACAGCAGAGCAGAGGCTATAACGACAAGTCACGTGACAGCTGCAATAGTCTACAGAATACAGTGAACACTGTCCAATTCTCATACATATCCAAACAAACATGTCAGACAGCTCCAATAGTGTGTATACAGTGTACGGCGCACTGTCCATTAGCCTATGTGAAAAAAACATTTCAGCTCCACACACAAAAATATTGACTCACCAATGCAGGTCACTTGAACAGGAATGTAGCGCGCCGGTTCTTTGTGTGAGCAAACCTCTCGATGACTTTACTGTTGAAATCCACCTTTACCTGAATAAACTCATTTTCAATGGAAAGCATGTCTTAATCCTTTTCAATGTTGAAAAGTTCCTCTCAGATTCGGCAGATGTCATGGGAGTTCCAATTTATCTTGCAATGTCAATGTACTAAACCGCACAGACAACAAATAATCTACACGATTCATTGTAGTTGTAGTAGCTTAATAAAACACACTTCACAGTATTAGCTAGCTAGCGGCAATGTACTGGTCTGATTTAGCATTCGTTTGTTTATTTTCTCCTCGTCACATGACATTTCGCGGCCAGTGCATCCACACCTGTTGGGCGGAGTTCATGTCAGGAGTTCACATGGGGCATCATCACCTCTGCCCCTTTACCCAATATAACATTGGCAGGGACCAGCAATGTCACGTGGTTGTTTCTATGGCAACGGTGGGTCAGAGCGCCGGCCTGCCCCATATGCAGGAAATGCAGCACGCTGTGCTAGCAGAGCCAAACACACAGAAACAGACACACACACTAAGGAAATTACTCCAAAACAGCACTATACGATTGTGAGTAAAGTTTATTTATATAGACACCACATTCACAGTTGAATCACTACTTTGTATTCAATATAAAATATGATTTTCCACAACAGTCAGTCAGATGTAATGAGCTTCTTGCACCGCACCACAGCGCCATCTGGTGGGGCACTGCCCCACTTGCCCCTAATGTAAAATTGCCACTGGGTGCGAGACTGTCAGCAGCAAGGTTGGGAGGCTGAATGGATAGAAACAAGCATATTTAATAGGACAACAGCCATGTGATAGGCTTACGATGAGGGGTGAAAAGCAATGTGATAGGCTTACAATGGAGGTGTGTGGGGTGAGATGTGACGGATATTAGAGACCAGGCGGCAAACCGCTGATTATTCAATTGAAGCCCGGAAGTTGATAGGCTACTTTGAGCATGCGAGCAGATTTGAAGGGGTGGAGAAAATAAGAAGTGAACTGAGGAAGTGTAAAGTGCAGATTATAGTCTTCCCGACTGAACTTACGTTAGAACTACATATAGCACAGCAGAGTATGCTGTTGTGTATGCCTACACTCTCTAGAAGAATTGTTTTGTGTACCCTGGCTAGTACATTCATTTTCCTCGCAGTACAACTTGGATTTGCTTAAGGAAGAATAAGCAGAACTAGACAATTGTGTTCACGTATCTGTAGGCAAAGAGCTGGTGTAGTAGGATAAAAGTGCTGCAATGTGCCACAACAATTTTGAATAGGCACAGTGTGACGTATGCTGAGTAGTTTAGGCGTAATGGAGATTTTGAGCGAATGAGTCCCCTTTCTCTAGTGGTCTCCTCATAGCTTAGATAGTGAGGACAAATTGACAAATTAAACAAATTGACATTACTGTAATTGAGTAGCTTTTTGTGCATTTTCTCAATTCATAAATTTTACTCAAGACTGAAGTATTGTACTTTGCTACATTTTAAATATCCTCCATTACTCAGAACAGATTTTGCTAGATCTCCACCAAACCTGCACAAGCATGTGGAAAAATTATCTATCTATGATTATCTATTATTATCTATATATGATAGTAGCTTACTTAACATTAACCAAAAAACTATCAATCCGCAGTAGCATTCACAGCACATTTTAAATGTGCTACTATTTACTTTTTTTACATGTACATTTTTACATGATAATTTTTTATCACTACGTACAATGTGTAAATATCAGCAAAGTTAGGGTTATCTTACCCTTCCTTATACAAAGGACACATTGGTACTCTTTCCACCCTGCAAATTGACATGCTCGAATATGTCCTATATCCTATCAAATCTGCTGTCTATGGCCTTTTGATGGTATGGACTGGTATTGTTTTCATTGCTAGGTTTGTGGGCTACAAGTCAATCAGAAGTCAGGAGCTTAGCACAACACTAATGAGGGAGAAAACGCTGACACGAATGTTTCCCTCACTGGTTGCATTCTGTTTGTCACCAGCAGAAACGAGGCTATCCCTCTATCTACATATCACCTTTTTTTATGTCAGCATTTTGCTGGCATACTTACTCTACTGCATCTGAGTCCTCTCCCCATAGTGTTTCCATGTGGAAGGTATTGAGCAAATATCTTTTTCAATTCATCAATCTTAATCTGACCTTTCCAGCTGTGTGTCACTCTGGGACATGTCTTGGTGAATAAGGATTTTGGCTTGACCCCTGTCCCATAGCTAAAGTCAATGCCAAGGCACAAAGTTAAATGTAGGCTAAAATACAAGTGAACTTCTATAGGGTCAGAACGATGGTTTTTAAAGGCCCCCCAAGCATTTTCTGTGGAATCCTATTGTAAGCGTCTTTGGGTCATTGAAAAGCGCTATATAAAATAAATGAATTATTATTATTATTATACTGTCCTATCAAATAAAGGCAAAATGGCCCAAATAATAAAAATAAAAAGTCTCCCCACTCTCCCCTCCACAACCAGACACCATTAAGTCTGCTCTCCCCACCCTCCCCTGACGGCCCCCGAACAAATAAAATGAAAGAGGTGCCGCATTTCTTAAGACGCTCTCCCTTTTACCTTCCACCTCCCAAGTGTGTGGGGTTCTATATAAAAACATGCAGGCTGCTTTGTGACATTAGTTCTGTCTAGTAAATTTGTGCTTTCAGTCAGTCCACAGCATAGAGGCATTCATCCCAGTGCCTTTCATCTTCGCTAAGGTTTCTCTTTTGTGATTTTCTTTTTAATATATATATTTCCCCCCGATTTTTTATCCCATTTTTATCCCCCTTAGTGCTAATTTAATTTATTTATTGTATTTGCTGCTCCACCCTCTGCCGATCTGGGGAGAGCCGAAACTGGCTCCATGCTTCCTCCAAGACATGGGCAGTTAGCCAGCCGCTTCTTTTCACCTGACAGGGGAAGCTTCACCGGTAGGACATAGCACGTGGTAGGTTCACGCTATTCCAACCAGTTCCCCTCCCTCCGAACAGGCCCCCCTAACGACCAGAGGAGGCACCACATTAGCAACCAGGATATTGCATGTTTTGGTGAGGGGTTCCTATATGAAGGAAACCCCCAGGGGGCACCACCACGAACGTACCATGCAGGCTGCTTCATTGCACAATCCACATCAATCGTTTTCAGCGTGTAGCAACGAGCTAGTGACTAGCGCTGCTGTTATTGTTTCAAAAGCAGCGGCGCAGGCATTTGAGCATGGCAGATTCGACACGTACAGCAGCAGAGGCATACAGATTTGACACGGGGGGCATGGAAAGGAAATCCAAATATGGTCGCAGCCACAGTCAGAGCGGGTCGGAGCCAATGCAGAGCTTGCAGGGAGCGGAATGGGATTTCCATCCGGCACCGACTGAAATGGTCGGCACCAATGAGAGCTAAGTCCACCATGCTGCTTCCACCCAGTCAGACTAGGATAATATTAACCACAGATATTTATAATAAAGCACCCATTTTTAGCTGTGACTAGCAGCTCTATAAGTCACTCTGTTGGTTGGTCGGTCAGTCCACAAAAACTCCACCACTCTTTAGCGGGTGCAGTTTTTGGCCTATAGGAGGCTGCAATTTAGAAGGTCAAGTAAGTGTGTGTGTGTGTGTGTGTGTGTGTGTGTGTGTGTGTGTGTGTGTGTGTGTGTGTGTGTGTGTGTGTGTGTGTGTGTGTGTGTGTGTGTGTGTGTGTGTGTGTGTGTGTGTGTGTGTGTGTGTGTGTGTGTGTGTGTGTGTGTGAGAGAAGGTGTCTCATTTGTGTTCATGCCAATTAGCTAAAAGGTTGGCAAATTTCTGAATGCAGGGTGCCAGAGGCAGAAGGCTGAAATTTGGTATGGAGATCGTTTGTGTGTGTGTTCTCATGCCATTTAGCTAAAAGGGGCGGCAGGGGGCAAATTTATACATGCAGGGTGGCAGAGTAGGATGGGCTGCCCCTGCCGTCCTGCATTTCGGAAATTTGCATATGTGGCCGCAGCGCTTGTTTCTATTAGCTTTGACCAGCAGATAATACTGACAGTGCAGGTGATGGTTTCTATTCGCTTTGACCAGCAGATAATACCGACACTGCAGGTGGTGGTTTCTATTCGCTTTGACCAGCAGATAATACTGACAGTGCAGGTGATGGTTTCTATTCGCTTTGACCAGCAGATAATACCGACACTGCAGGTGGTGGTTTCTATTCGCTTTGACCAGCAGATAATACTGACAGTGCAGGTGGTGGTTTCTATTCGCTTTGACCAGCAGATAATACTGACAGTGCAGGTGGTGGTTTCTATTCGCTTTGACCAGCAGATAATACCGACAGTGCAGGTGGTGGTTTCTATTCGCTTTGACCAGCAGATAATACTGACAGTGCAGGTGGTGGTTTCTATTCGCTTTGACCAGCAGATAATACTGACAGTGCAGGTGGTGGTTTCTATTCGCTTTGACCAGCAGATAATACTGACAGTGCAGGTGGTAGTTTCTATTCGCTTTGACCAGCAGATAATACTGACAGTGCAGGTGGTGGTTTCTATTCGCTTTGACCAGCAGATAATACTGACAGTGCAGGTGGTGGTTTCTATTCGCTTTGACCAGCAGATAATACTGACAGTGCAGGTGGTGGTTTCTATTCGCTTTGACCAGCAGATAATACTGACAGTGCAGGTGGTGGTTTCTATTCGCTTTGACCAGCAGATAATACCGACAGTGCAGGTGGTAGTTTCTATTCGCTTTGACCAGCAGATAATACTGACAGTGCAGGTGGTGGTTTCTATTCGCTTTGACCAGCAGATAATACTGACAGTGCAGGTGGTAGTTTCTATTCGCTTTGACCAGCAGATAATACTGACAGTGCAGGTGGTGGTTTCTATTCGCTTTGACCAGCAGATAATACCGACAGTGCAGGTGGTGGTTTCTATTCGCTTTGACCAGCAGATAATACTGACAGTGCAGGTGGTGGTTTCTATTCGCTTTGACCAGCAGATAATACTGACAGTGCAGGTGGTGGTTTCTATTCGCTTTGACCAGCAGATAATACTGACAGTGCAGGTGGTGGTTTCTATTCGCTTTGACCAGCAGATAATACTGACAGTGCAGGTGGTGGTTTCTATTCGCTTTGACCAGCAGATAATACCGACAGTGCAGGTGGTGGTTTCTATTCGCTTTGACCAGCAGATAATACCGACAGTGCAGGTGGTGGTTTCTATTCGCTTTGACCAGCAGATAATACTGACAGTGCAGGTGGTGGTTTCCAGAGACAAGCTACCATCCTTTTAGCAGTTGTGACACCAGCCTGTCGTTTGTTTTTAGCTCCAAGGAGGAGGTGTCATTAACTCATAGCAAGCACTGTGTGAGTGAGTGACGGCTCTCTCCATAATACAAGACATGATACTTAAAGCATGTTCCCAAAATGGATGAACCTCCGGGCACTGCCAAACCATGAAGAACAGTGCCCATGGTATTGTATGGACAGAAGTCACAATGTGGATTATCTCTGAGTTTCATTTGTTGTAATCTTCAAAGTGTGAGATAAGACCATTGAATAAATACTGTAGTGTAATGTATCATTTGATGGTTTGGTCTATGGGGTGACAAGGATAGGTTTGCCCATAGTGTGCCAATTCAGGTCTGAGGGAATATCTATATCTCTGTACGTATTGTCGTGAGGAGTTTCGTTTTAACCCTTAAATCAGTCTAACAACGGATCCGGATCACTGCCCTGTTCACTCTGCTCCCTTGAGCTGGCGATCTAACTCTATGGAGTAGTAATGAACAGGCATTTAGGCTTATTGTTGACAGTATTAAGTGGCAGAGGTTTATATGAGGACTTTGGAATAAATGTCTAAAGGTCAGATACAATACCATTGTTTTATACCTTTGGTGCCAAGTATGGAATGAAGTGGGTGAGTTTCCAAAGCAGTACCTTCCACCTTCCAAGTGTGTGAGCTTCTATATAAAAACATGCGGGCTGCTCTGTGACATATTAGTTCTGTCTAGTCTGCTCTGTGACATATTAGTTCTGTCTCGTAAATGTGTGCTTTCAGCCAGTCCACAGCATAGAGGCATTAATGCCAGTGCCTTTGTGTTGACTGTAGCAACAATTTCTCAAACGTAACCCCCCCTACAAAGAAAAACCCTGCTGTAATTGCCCAGCGAGGGTGTGTTTAACTCCTATGACCCCGGGTCCCTCGAATGGCGTCGCAATCAGTCAAAGATCAATGGGAGGTCATTTATCACCATGGAGAACGGGCCCGGGTGTCTGGTATGGTTGTCGGGCATCACTCTCAGTTGCCAGCAGCCGCGGTGGCGAGCGAGGCAGAATGTTTGTGGGCCTTGTGCTATCCCAAACCTCATCATTAATTCAGTATCCTCGTACACCTGTGGCCAAGAGGAGATTTACCCAATGGCAGTTTATTTTCTTTTTCTTTTCCAGACCCTCCCCTTCCCCCCGATAGCCGTGTGCAGTGCGCATGACTGCACACAGCGCATGCGCCACATGGCAAACGAAGAAGTTATACACTCCTGTTAGTTCGGTTACTATTTGTTTTGTTCTTGGTGTGGATTTACTACGAAAATTACCATTTGACGTAACTTTGGATTATTATTTCATCACGTGGTGAGTACATGAGTCACAACATGTACATGTGAGTGTTTGTGAGTGGGCCGGTGGGCTAGTGGGCCGCTTGACCAGGATTCTTTATTTTTTTTGGTTGAGACAGTGGCTCCCAGCGGCCCACTTTGGGAATGCCCCATCCCCACAGGATTACTCCTGTGGAAATATTGTAGAAGCTAGTGTAGAAGTGAGTGACTAAGCTAATAACCATAACAGCACATATAATTGACAAAAATCTCTAAATAAATATACAGTATTTACCCTAATGAGAAAAGGAGAAAATATTGATGGTTAAAAACTGAATAATGTCATCACAACAGTATAATGTTAATTTAAAATTAGATATTCCTCTAAATCTGGCTACAAACGACCAACATTTTTGAAAAACAGCAAAAAACAAGGCCAGGTCGAAACCTGGCATAGCCACGGTGCATGGTATCGTCATCCATTTTTTCCATAGGTGGGTTGTATCATTTTAGATAGTTATTATCATGCTAATGCCTGTGCAAGTGGTCATTTTTGTTTTTGTTTTTCAGTAGTTATTTGACGTATAAAAAGGGATGATTGACAGCTGTGGCAGCCAGTCTCAAGCCGTCATTGGCTGGACAGGCTCTTCACCTTATAGATCTATTTTACATAGAGAAGACACTGCTTGGTAAAACCATGGGTAAAACAAAAGGAAGACACTGCTTGATCTGTCTACCAGACTGTATATCGATGGACCGCAATAAAAAGGACATTGTTTTGAGAAAGGTGCACGAGGAAGTAACGTTGGTTGGGGACTGAAGTAGTAAGTTCAGAAAATATGTTTTAGTAGTTACTCCAGCTACGTTATCGGTTATTTTAATACATCAATGGTTTTAACGGTGTCTTCGAGCTAGTATTTGCCAGCTTAGCTTCATTCTTTAATGTCGGCATAACATTACCAACAATCTAACAACCGATAACGATAGCTGGAATAACAGACACATATTTTCAGAACTTACCAGGTTGTCCAACTGCCTGCGTATGCCAGGAAATGTGTTTTCTAACGTTACAACTCCTGGGTCTAAAATGAGCCTACACAATACCAGCCATTAGCTAATAGCTAACGGGTTAGCCAGCCTGTCGCAAACAGACACTAGAGGTTTTATTGGGGTGAACCACGAGGAGAGTATTTAGCCTATATATCTCTGGGAAGTGCTTTTACGGGATGTTAGCAAGCTCCTCTCCTCGTAGCTGTTAGGATACAGAAAGACAGGCAGCTGGATAACGTTAACGTTAGACAAACGACCAGACTGAGAGACAGCAGCACTGGGCTGCCCAGTCAGTAAACGTTACAACGTAGCCAAAGGTTCAGTTCGATTTCACCTGTTAAACCAACATTTGTTACCAAATGAATTAAATCATAACGTTAACCAAATGCTACGGGAACATTAGCTAATCAACAGAGCTGCAAAGATCAGTTCATAGGATAATAATTTCCCCCTGTATGACGGTTTGTTACCGAGAGCACCTCGGAGTCTGGCTGCTAGGAGCAATCTCCGACAACGAAATTCAGATTTCCGTACAGGCGTCATTTTGATAAACTGATCTCAAAGTGGGAATCTACATGGTTACTTTTGGCGAGACAAAAAATATTACAACTTAAAATGCCATATTTACAGAGCTAGACTGTATATAAATACACAATCTGGTTCACTGATCTGGCAGGATTTCGGCTTCACTCAACCCTGCTGGGTTGAGTGCAAATTGAGGTGGTGTGGGTTGAGGTGGGTTGAGGTGCAAATCCCTTTGTTTTGAGAGTGAACAGCGCATGTGCACAGATCCTCTGGCTGCAGCACTGGGGCGGCGGTGCCCTCTAGTGGCCAGCCGCCATGTGTGGAGCATTGACTCGCTTAAACTAGTGCATAATGTGTCCTGGCGACATGCGGGAACGTAGGGCCCATGGTGCATTACCAGCACCGGGGCCAAAAATCGGCTGCGAGCTAAGGTCGCTGTCAAAAGATTTCGGTGGAGACCTTTGGTTGTCGCTGAATTTTGGCTTTCTCTTGTGTTTGTGCGTGGGGTTGCGGGTTGGTTGAGGTGGACTGGTCTGGGTAGAAAAGTCCAGGGCCGTTTTTTAGTCCCAGTCTGACCCTGACAGTTTGTACTGCACGCAGATTGAAAATAAAGCCATGTATGTTCTAGTTTTAATATAGACAATATGGCAAACTCCCAAAAAGTTGGCCTATCCCTTTAAGTTTGGGTTTAGCCGTGGAATATGTACACATACAAGCATGATCCAACACTAGCGCAAATGGTACAGAGAGAGGAAATATGTCAGTAATGCTACCTAGAGTGAGAATTTCCCAGGCTTTCCAGGGAATAAGTCAGTCATTCAAAGAGGTTCTAGCGTAAAACGCATGCATTTATTATGGACGGCAGAGATTTGCCTCGGATGCAAATGCAATGCTGTCTTGGTTGCTTACCAAAATTGTCTGCTGGTGGCCCGATCACAAACACAATGCTCAACAGGGACAAAATATTCTCTGCAAATGCTGCCGATAAATTGCGGCTATATTTGCAGGCTAGCTAGAGGGATATGAAATGCATGGTTAGTTCTCGCACATCCACAGCCACCCCTTTCATAACTCCCCCCAACACACACACACACACACACACACACACACACACACACACACACACACACACACACACACACACACACACACACACACACACACACACACACACACACACACACACACACACACACACACACACACACACACACTCCCACTCCCATCACATCATCTTAACAGTCAACAGTTACGGACCAAAACACAACTAGGTCGACAGGCCCGGCTGATTGTGGAGGGGACAGAGAGAGAGAGAGAGAGAATGAGAATGGGCTTGAAAGGAATTTGGAAGTGTGTCATGAACATCTGCACGTTTGACAGATAGAGAGTAAGGTGAGAGTGATCTGATGTTTCTGTATGTTAGTATTGTGGGCTGATATTGCTGTTTTATTCATTAATAATCAGTTATGGTCCATGATTGGATACGCGATATGGGTGCACCATTTGATATCATCACTATACAATGTAATAAATAAAAGTTAAATGATAACAAAGTCTGACTGTGCAGAATTATGTTTCTGAGATACAAATCTTTCTAGCAATAGCACTGGCTTGCCGCAATGTAAACAACAATTTACAAATGTCATTACAAAGTGCGAAAAAATGTTCTGCCTCATAACATGTAGTGTATTGTCATACTTTTTATATTGCAATACAGTGGAATCCGCTTATAGTGATCACTGTTACTGTAGGTGGTGGCCACACTGATCCGTGGTGTCTGTCCGTCTGCGTTCATTTCTCTGTTCACTTCCATTCCTTTTCAAGACAGCTGCCCGTCTGTCCGTGGAGCACTGACGAACCGAACGTATCCAGCAAATTTGCATACGTTTTGATGGACAGAAAAGTTCAAGAGGGCTGAACTTTTTCTGGATGGACGTATTTGATGCATAGTCACCATCCGTTTAGCCGATCAGAGTCGAGGATGCGTTCTCACAGTGGAAATGGCTGAGCAGGTTGTCCACATCGATATAACGTATGTTATTTTACCGTTAGAAATATCAACAACGATATCTACAGTTTCAGAACTTTATAAGATCACACATACCTACATTTGTAGATATTCCACAGCATAATGCACTTGAAATTATAATCAATGTCAAACCAAGATGTAGAAGAGCAGTGTCAATTTTATATCAGACACTTGTTACTCAGGAAGTAGCCGACACAGAGAAGTACAGAACTGAATGGGAGATTGAAATAGGCATGCCGCTTGCTGAGGAATTATGGGAAACATGTCTTAGTAATATTCACCGCTGCTCAGTAAATGCGAGACACAATTTGATACAATTTAAAGTAATACATAGGTTACACTATTCAAAAGTCAAGGTAAACAAGATGTATCCCAATGTATCAGCATTGTGTAACAAATGTAAGACTCAAGATGGCACCCTTGTACACCAATTCTGGACATGTCCCAAGCTCCACCCATTCTGGTCTTCAATATCTGACTTTTATTCAAAAGCATTTGACAAAAGGTGGGAGCCAGACCCCCTCGTGGCCATCCTGGGGTCTACAAACGACACCGCTCTGAACCCCGGCAGTGACAAATGGACGGTGTACTTGGGTGCCGTGTTGACCAAAAAAATGATTTTACGATTTTGGAAATCTGATGCTGTACCTTCATTTGAGATGTGGCTGAGAGAGTTGGGTGAGATCCTTCATCTGGAAAGGCTTAGATTCAAGATTTCAGGAAGAAGTAAAGTGTTTGATAAAGCATGGGGACCAGTGTTGAGCCACTTAAAGGGTCGGCGGGAGGAGGTGAATGTCGACCTGTATAATGCTGTAACAGTGAAACATAGCTATGTGAACTGCCTATTATTTTTATTTTATGTTTTTTGTCTCCTTTTCTAAATGTAGGTTAAATCTTTTATTTTTCTCTCATTCTTTCCCCCCCAACATAAACTGTTTCGACCATTGATGCAAAGATGTCAAAAGATAACTGAACGTTGTATGCCGCATAATTTTTATTTTGTGTTAAAAGAAAAAAAAATTATTGCTTGTTTACGTATCAAAGTGTAGTAAAATCACTGACACCTTGTAATAAAAACATTTTTGAAAGAAAGAAATATCAACAACTAGCCGACAGATATCAAAGCTGGTGGGCTTCATGGAAACATCATGACTCGAACTGGCCGACCATTACATCAATCTGGTCATTCAGTTGCGTTTTATTGCCACATACTGTAAGTAACGTAGCGCAGAGAGCTAACAGCTGGCTAACACCAGCTTTCTTCTTCTCTCGGTTTATAGGCGGGTCGCTGACACCTTCAACAAGGTGCTTACCGCCACCTGCTGTACAAGTAGGTTACTTGTACATGCAACAGACACATCTATCGAACAGATCAGTGTGGCCACGGCCTTATAGTGATCGATATCGATATATCTTTGACTCCACAGAGTTGAGTTTGGGTCCATCCACACCTTTGACTCTGCCCACTCCACAGAGTTGAGTTTGGCTGATCTTGGTCTGGCATCATCATATGCAAAAGCATTTTCTCTGGTTTCACCAGCGATTTACCAAGGAGCGCCAAGGGGGACTAACGATTGGCCAGTCAGCATCAATAAACAGCCCAACGGGTGGGACTAAGCTGTTGTCAAGCGTAGTTGTCAAGACTGAGCAGAGGAGTGAATGGCTGTGGCCAGAGAAATATAGTAAGAGAGTGGCGTCAGTGGAGGTCCAAAATGCGTGACTCAGTAGCCAATGAATAGCCAGGAAGGAAGCTCGCGCTACTTTTGAATGCAAAAATAAAGCTGATAGTGTACAATTTAATTCTTTAAACATCAGACCCTTTCAAATTACATCACAAGCTGTCCATTTTGCTGCAACTCGACAGCGCTGCTTAAGCCAGAACCTTACTTCCGGGAACTATTGAGAGTAAAAAACTGGTCCATTGAAGTGAATGGAGATGTCGCGACTTCTATATACATGACTCTGGCTGCAGCCATTGCCTGCTGTCGAGGCAGTTTTAAATTGATTACAAGTACCAATTACTTTGAAATCCAGACGACACACTGCTTCGAGAGCATTTATTCAAATGGGATTTTTTTTTTTTTTTTTTTTTACGTTCGCCCGACTGGAGTAACGTAAGTTCAGGCTGATATACGTTGGACTTGGTCTCTAGTGATTGGTTGGAATTTCCCTGTGGGGATTCCATCATAAGTTGACAATAGAAGCTATTCTACACCTTCAGTTTCTTGTGGACAGGTGCGTTGAAGAAGTCCATAGGTCAGAGAAAAGAGCATTCCCGCACACTGTCCTTTACTTGAAATAAAACTTTATTAATAAACATTTCGGTCCTTAGACCTTCGTCAGGTAAAACAATCATAGAAATAACTGAAACAGAGGCCAATCTCAGATTAGAAGATGGAAATGAGTGTAACAAGTTGACAATTCAGTCTGATATCAAGCTAGAATCATTCCTATACACATGCTCTTTAAATCAGAGGTTCTCAAATGTTTTTCAGCCAAGGACCCCTTACAAGATAGAAAATATACCGGGGACCCCCTCATTCTGATTTGTGATTTTGGGCTAAGCTTAATTGTTTCCACGGTAACGTGCTTGACTTTTAATTTGATGGGTTTGTTATTAGAATGTAATCCATGAACCATTTTAGATTTAAAGCATAAACTATTTTCATTGAACTATGAAGATTTTGCAAAAAAAAATTTTTTTTAATTTTATTACATTACATTTACATTACGTCATTTAGCAGACGCTTTTGTTTTGTCCAAAGCGACTTACAATATCACAATTTGTCAACAGTACAGAAAACCACTATGCAACACAATCAATGACAGCCAAGATATTTTGATAGACTAGCACCATGTAGGAAGTAGTTTGAGAAGGAATAAGTAACATCTAGCTTTTTTCTTTTTCTTTTTTTTTACCAGAAAACTTTTCGCGGACCCCCTGGCAAAGTGGACCCCCATTTGAGAACCACTGCTTTAAATAATTTGCTTATAGTGATCAATTTGACCCGTCCCAAAGTGATCACTATAAGAAGAGTCCACTGTATATTGAATTTCAATATCTCGTCCCTTCCATAGTTTTGTTCCTTGCCGGTCTGGCTTTGGCATTTGAATTCTGTCTCAAACTGACCAGCTGCTGGGGAACAAGAAGGTCTTGGTTGGTTTTTCTTTCTGATGCCTCACCACCTACAGCTAACTTTGTTTTCACAGCCTGGTGCTGGGAAACGGAGGTAGGCAGTCATTGCTAATAAGTTGTCTGCACCCTGCAGGATAATGCAGAGAGGTGTGTGCCTGCCTGTGTGTGTCGAAAATAAACGTCATCGCAGCACTGTGTTGTATTTCCTCCCTCTATATCTGTGCACAGATGCGAGTCTTGCAGTAACCGCACAACTTTTCATCACATTTTCACACATAATGAAATGTGCGTTTCGGCTACCTTATATTCCCACACGCTAGCGTCCGACATGCCGCGCCGTTTGTGCAGTTTTGTTGCTCCTCTGAAGGCAGGAAAGCCATTTCTATAATTAGATTTTTTTCCCACTTTGGCACAGGTGGGTTTGAGGGCAGCTAGCGCGGCGTCCCGGTGGAGGTCTGAACTCGTAACCTGAGGAAGCTTGAAACAGCCTCATCCACGTCCATTAGCCCAAGCCCGAGATAAAAAACCTCAGGTATCAAAGACACCTGTAGCTCTTTCTCTAGATGGATGGCTTTGCTCTTTGAGGAAAGGGGAAAGGTTCATCTGTGTGTGTGCGGCATGCCTGCTGAGCTGTGGGGCAGTGGCACATGAGGCGCTGGCCGTCGGGGACTCTGTCACTTTGAAGGAGCATTTGGCAAGGTGCCCACTCCAATCCGTCAGCTCCTATAACACAGAGAGGGGCCATGCCAGTGCCACACTGTGCCCAGAGGTGGACACGCAAAACACTTTGCCCCATCTCCTACTGCACTGCTTCTTTAATAAGTAAACTAATCCGAGTTGTTTCATCCGATGAGGACAATAAATCCACTGCAGTTTGATTTGGTGGCATGATTGCTGCAAACCAAAGAGGTACGTAGAAATGAGCGATGAGGAAGAGGAGGAGGGGAATGTGGATGAGGCACGGTAGGCGCTCTGTTTATAGTAATAATAATCCGCAACAGTGAAAATGGAACAAAAAAGGAAAATAAAAGAGCAATCAAAATGAGTGAGTAGACCGTTCAAAAGGTGAATCTGTGATGCAGTCAAGTAACATTTCCAGAGGTGCTTTGCTGATCTGATTAATTCACTGCATATTGGTTTGATGCAATGTGCACCAGTCAACACTGACAAGCCTCTAGCATTCTGACAGCCGGCCAGCTCATATTTCATGCCTATTTTGAATGAAAGGCAGAAATGAATGTAAAGGACAAAGTGGGAAAGGAGATATATCGCAACGGCACAGTGGCTCAGTGGTTAGCACTGTTGCCTTGGTCCGTCCCAGGTCCTTTCTGTGTGGAGTTTGCATGTTCTCCCCGTGTTCATGTGGGTTTTCTCCGGGGTGCTCCGGTTTCCTCCCACCATCAAAGACATGTATGTTAAGGTTAATACTCCTGTCAGTGCCCCTGACCAAGGCACTGGCAAAAGAACTGCGGCTGCCCACTGCTGATAACTTAACTTAACTTAACTTATCTTAACTTAACTTAACACAAAGACATTTAGGAATGATGGAAAGATGAATGACAGCGTCGGTGGTGGACAGGGTTAGGCAGTATGGCGTGACAGAACAAGAAAGGCAGTGCGACTGAAGTCACAGCAAGGACCTGCAACTAGCAGCTAGTAGTGATGCACGAGCTACCCAGAACCTGTGTTAAATGGGCATACTGTATATCGCCTCATATTGATCGCAGGCCCCTGATTTGAATCGAAATTGTATTGTTGCAGACTTTGTGATATCAGCAAATATTGTATTGTTGTCCAAAGAATCAATATAATATTGTATCACGATGAAACGTGATTTCCACCCCTATTGCTGATGTGACAAAAGTGGCATTGAGGTCTTAAAATATATTGAAAAGGTCTTAAGGTCTGAATTTAAGTTCAGGATTCCTGCATATACCCTGATTAATTGATGTGAACTCTCTCTCTCTCTCACACACACACACACACACACACACACACACACACACACGCACACAGTCAGACAGAGAAGGCCAGTCTGCGAGTCTGAAGCCTACTGCACATGCTAGTCTACATGGTGGAGTAAAGAAACACGCCGATGTGTCCTCAAAACAAACATTTTGGAAGGATTATTCGCTGTAATTATTGAGAGGTAATTAAAAGAAAATGGAAAGAATAAGAACTGTTTCTGTAGCCGACGAAGCAGATATGACATGAAGCAGCCCCGCAACGCAGCCAGAGCTGTAAAACTGTTGTGTCTGTGTGTGTGTGTGTGTGTGTGTGTGTGTGTGTGAGAGAGAGAGAGAGAGAGAAAGGGAGAGGGGGCAGAGAGACAGAGTTTGGACACCTTGGAGAGCGCTGTGGCGCTCATCCTGAATCCGGAGACATATTACATTAAATTGGCATACATTAAATTATTGTATTATTTCTATCAGCTAATGAAAGAGTCTAGAGCCGCCATCGTCTCGCTAGCCGCGCAAAGAGGATCTAGGCTGTAGATGAATGATTTCTGAAAATATCTCAGTCTTCATCATACTGTATTTAAAGGAAGTTAAAGATCTTCTGCGATTGAAAGTAACTCCAAAGACTATAGTTTCACAGACTAGTCGACTATCAAAACCACTAGTCGACAATGTGATGTCGACAATATGAAGTGTGCCAATTGATGTGGGATGCAGAGGGTTCGTAGGCCGGTCCCTCTGCAGGGCCTACAACATGCTGGGCATCACAGGGGTCAGTAGGCGAAGGGCCATCAAGTTGATCACCGAGGCAGCAGAAGTTGCTTCAAGGTGGCTGTGGATCAGGAGAGGAGAGCCGTGGCTGCGGTAGAGCGACGTGGACACAAGCCGAGTCTTGATCAACCCCGGCTGGGTCGCCTGGGTGACGGTGTCTGATTGTTGAAAGACCCGAAACACCAAATGACCGCAGGTAACATCACTGATGATGTGTCCAGGTGCATCACAAGTTGATGTATGTCACAAGTATCCTAAGCCGTTAGCATGCACACCAGATACAATTATCTACTGGAGACACAGAGAGGATTTGGGTGCCAATCCTCTCATCACATATTACTTAGAATATGGGCTAAATCACAACTAGACAGTATGGCATGCTTGCTACTGTAGCTAGCTCACAAGCCAATTATTTGATGGCTCATTGTCAGAATGTTCAGTTCTCAGTCAAAAACAGCACAGAGATTGAGGCAGAAGTTTAGAAATGCAATCAGCTACTCTGTTGTTGTTGCTGAAGAGCTGAGGATTTCCAATATGGCTGCCAGAAGGTCACCTACTGTACAAGTCGTCTATCCACTCACTCACACGCACACACAGGGCTGTAAAAGATAAGACTTGAAGCATTGCTCCACATCATATTCTATAGTATGTTTTTGTCATGGTGTAGGGGACACAACGTTTATTGTGCTTCAAGATGGAAGGCTGTTGATATCAGTGTTTTGTGCCACAGTGGGTCAAACACTGTAATTCACTTTGGTGGCCGGATATTTTAGATAGGAGAGGTATCTCTCCTTTCATCTGACTGGATTGGAGATATTTGAGAGGGACGCACACACACACACACACACACACACACACACACACACACACACACACACACACACACACACACACACACACACACACACACACACACACACACACACACACACACACACACATCTCTCTCTCTCTATTTTTTTCTCCATTTCCCTCCATTCGTTTCTGAAATGCGTCAGTCTTTTGAAGATTAACAATGTATTTTTTTAAGGGAGACATAGCCAAGAAAGCAACATCATGACAATCGTGTCAGACCAACAATGTATGAAGCCAGAATCAAAACAGTAAAACTCACATAAAGAACAAATCTAAAAACTTCTGTATAAAAATGCTACATTACAAAACATGATAGTCCAATATGCAATTACTCCTTGAGTCTTCCTGAATGATCAGTTTAAAGGGATAGTTCACTTCATTTTTTAAAGTCTAGCACTATTTGCTACTTTACCGATGATGATGTTGATTAGTAGAGTTCTTTCTCAGCACAATCCATCCTGTTCCTCATAGTAGCTCTGGAAATTTGGGCAAAAACAAATGCAAGGTCATTGGGGTCACGGTCCTCTCTGTACAAGCTGACTGAGGCTCAGTAAAATGTACTTTGTGTGCACTGTGTAGTAGATTTTAGTGAGCCTCAGTCAGCCTGTTCAGACCAGAACGTGACCCCATTGACCTTGCATTTGTTTTTGCCCAACTTTCCAGAGTTACTATGAGGAACAGCATGGATTGTGCTGAGAAAGAACTCTACTAATCAACATCATCATTGTAGCAAATAGAGCTACACTTAAAAAAAAAAAAAAACTATCCCTTTAAACCAGGAACGAATTTGAACTTGTTTTATTATCAATTAATCAATTCAATATTCATGTCCTTCACAGGCTTCCGTAAACTGTCCCACAGACCTGCCAATGTCAATAGAGTAACTGCAGGGTAAATTGTAATATTGAGGAGATCAAGCTTGACTTCACTTGGCAGTACAGCTCCCATGGGTTATCTAGTATGTCCATGATAGGCATAGGAAAGGCAAGTATTACATAGTAATAATGAGATGAGATGAGATGAGATATACTTTATTGTCCCCGGAGGGAAATTTGTCTTGGGCATAAAAGTGCACATAGCCGGCGTTACAATTACTCAGTATGATGACATACTACATTAATGTAGCAGTTAATGCTAATAGTAATTACCAGCATTTAACTGAGACATTAGACATTATGATTACAAAAAGTTACTCATTACCAGAAATGACCATTTACTTCCTGATAACTTCAATGTAATTACACAATAGTTAACCTGTCATTGTTTTTCGTAATTTAGTTCTGACCTTAGTTTAGGCCAGCCAGTTGTATGAGGCCATCCATTCACATGGTACTATAGGCACGTGCCACGCTACTGAAAATGCAGGCATTCCGCTCGAGTTCCTAGCTCGTGCCAGCGAGTATTGAATGTTCTCTATGTGATCTGGTAACATGGCTGACCCACATCCACAGGCCAGTCTGAACTCGCTCACACGCATTCTCTCAGCTCAGCTTAGCACAACCTATTTAAATCAGTGTTCTGGTCTCTCTATTATACTAATGTAGCTCATATCCCCACTGGCTTACTATTGTGATCCAATCAGCATCAGTAGGCCCCGTCATCGTTTCAACCATGGCAGTAATGGCACTCACACACACACACACACACACAAACACACACACGTGTGTGTCTCAAGGACAGGCTTGCCAGCCGAGTGAGAGGCAACCGCCACCCATGGTAAACGCTGTATTCAGATCCGCGAGTGGTACGGGGAGGACAGCTATCTGAAAGGACCGGGGACGATTCAATAGATGACACTGATTGCTTTTGCTCTCATCTCTGCGGGCTGACAACGTAGTGTGACAGTTTGGCTAACATAGTCCATGCAATCAAAAAAGGACATCTAAACATCCCACCAGAAATTCATTTTGTTGTTTTCCGATCATCGACATTTTCAGCCGCATGTCAGAATAGAGCTGAATCAATCTCAGTGAGTGATCTGGGGACAAAACAACTGTGAAATCTGGGGACAAAATGCAGTAAAGGCAAAAAGAGAATATGCCATTATGGGAAATTGGAGGTGTGGCAGACTGGGTTTTGTTGTCCCCTGGGGGCAGCGGCGAGCACAGCCTCGTTGGAGAATGCGTGTCATGTCTCTCCCCATGGTCTATCCTCTCATCCCTTCTGCTGGCTCGCAGACTCCCGATGGATAAAGGCTAGTGGATACCTGGAGCCCTGCCAGCTCTCCTCATGACATGGCCGCCATTCAGCGGGTCCTACACTGCCCCCATGAGGGTGACAGCCGCAACTTGCACGGTCATGTCGGTGATGTCACTTCATAGTAGCAGATGATGTGTTTACATGCAAATGTCAGGAGTAAGAGAGAAGACAGGACACATGTGAAGTGAAGTGTAAAAGGAAGCTCTGTTTTTCACACACTATCCACCTCCCCCCACCCTCGACCTGCCGCCCATCGCCCGAGGTGCTCCACACCCCCTCTTATTATACCCGTCTGTCTCCCTCTCCATGGTGATTTGTCACCACGGAGACGTCCTCCGTAGGAACAGCTGTTGGCGAGGGTGACGGCAATGATGAGGTGTGACAGCGAGTTATTTTTAGCCTGGCAGCCAGGTAACCATCCGCACTCTGGAGTTCACACAGTCACTTCAAAGTGTCTTTCTGTGAGAGATGGGATGGGAGGGAAGAGAAGAGAATATGGATGTTTTGAAGATTCTGATAGCTATTATTTTTGCAGATATTCAATATCTTTCAATTTGATCATTTCCATACCAAAAAATCCCAACAATTGCGGGTAGGCCTATTCAATGTTTCCCATAATGTGATACTAATCAGGGTGAAAAAGACTCTGAAACAGCAATAAGACCATCATGGGACAATAACACTTACCACTAAAATCCAGGATGATAATAAAAAAAAAAAAAAAAAAAAAAAAAAACTACCACTGTTCCTTCAGAATTTGTAGTTGTCATAGACTGTGCTCCATAGTTGATTGCTCTATTGCTGACAAAAAATGTGTTATTGTAAGTCGCTTTGGATAAAAGCGTCTGCCAAATGACATAATGTAATGTAAATAATAATAATAATAATATTTATTTATTTAGTTAGTTATTTCGTTATTTGCACATATTTAAAAACAGAAACAGACAAAATTATGTGTGGGTAGAGACAGGAAACCCTGGGTGTATACAGGGTCTCTACCTCAGAAATAAAGCCAATATTAATAATAATCTGTACAAACAATACAATTTAAACCAAAACAAGGGAAAATAAACAAGCAAACAATAAATACGGAAAAGAAAAGCAACAGTAAAAAATGAAAAAAACAAAAACAGGAAAACAAAAGAGCAACCAAAATTATAGCTGCTCTGCAGCAATGAAGTCATGGCCGGGCCCCCGCCCCTTTGTGCATGTCCGGGTTTGCCACAGCTGCGGCCTCGTTGCTGAATGGCGCCCGGGTGACACAGCTCTGAAATTTCATGCGTTTTGGACACTGCACAAAGGAGTTACATGTTACTTCCTGCGTCCACTATGTGGCACTAGAGAAGACCAAATAATTATATGTCATGTTGCTGTATAATATCATGTGTAGAGCAGACCATGTCAATTTCGTGTAAATGGGATGCTGTTTGTCACATGAGGCAGAAGCCCTTCTTCAGCATGTGAAATGACAATAATACACAGGTGATTCACAGGTGGGCATGAGCACGTTTTATTTGATTTCTATGGATGACAGCCTCACATCTCTCTCTCTCTCCCTCTCTCTCGCTCCCTCTCCCTCTCTCGCTCTCCCCATCTAGGCTATCTTTTCTCTCGCCCTCTTTCTCTCTCTCACTCTGTCCTGCTGCTTGTGCACGCGAGAAGGACACTGTGGCTTTTAAGGGGGACGGACATAATCATGATCACACCTGCAAACATACTTTTGGGCATAAACACGCCTATATGGAGGTTTGCGATACGACGTGAAGCGCAGCGGGCCAACACGCCCACAATTAGGGCTTTGCGCGGCAAAACGGGCGCTAGCACAAAATTACCGCCTTTGCGTTGATAGGGCCCGCAATGTGTATCCATTACATTACATTATTTAACAGACACTTTTATCCAAAGCGACTTACAATAATAGTACATTTTGTCAACAGTACTGAAGTCAACTGTGCATCAGACAAGACTTTTCTTTAAAGGAATAAGTAGCATTTGTTAATAATTGAAGGAATACGTGTTTTGTTTTGTTTGTCTGTTTGTTTGTTTTTATTCCAAGATAAGATAAGATCCATCAACAACCATGTGTCCTTGTGCAAGATACTGAACCGCAGTCTGCTCTGGGAAACAATTCCAGGGAAATGCAAAGAAAATGTAAATCTAGCCGTGACGCAACTGCAGTTTCAGGGTCGATGAAAACTCACAACTCGGCACACTTTGAGTCAATAAACCAGCTTTTCTCTGGTCCCTCTCTCCCCTCAGCGCTGGTCGTTCCTGATGGGGCGTCGGAGAGGTCAGGGCTGTGTGACGATCTGGGCAGCGAGGAGGACTTGCTGTACGAAGAGTTCCGCGGCTCTGGACACCGCTTCGGACACCCGGGAGGAGGAGGAGGAGAGCAGCTGGCCATCAACGAGGTACGGATTTTTTAATTAGGTGATTTCCCTAATTACCTAATGATGTGATGTCATCAGTGATGTCATCCTTCCTGGCTGAAGCTATATACGTTCAGTGATGACGTCATCTGTGATGATGTCATCAGTGATGTCATAGAGCAGGCGAGGCTGTGTAGCGTTTATGCGACGCGCAGTCGGCGAGCTGCAGGCCGGGCGAGGCCGTGTGTATGCTGTTTTGCGATCGGGCTGTAACTTTCAGGGGGTGTAAAGTGTACCCGTGCGGGTGACCTGATGGAGCCAGTGATTGCCCTAATTACCCAATGATGTGATGTAATCAGTGATGATGTCATCAGTGATGTCATCCTTCCTGGCTGAGGTTAAAGTTCAGTGATGATGTCATCATTGATGACGTCATCAGTGATGATGCCATCAGTGATGTCATCCGTGATGATGTCATCAGTGCTGTCATAGAGGTGAGGCCGCATAGCGGCCGAGCTGCGTATGCAACGCGCAGTGGGCAAGCTGCAGGGCGGGCGAGGCCACTCGCCTGCTGTGCGAATCGAGGAATCGAGCGCGTGCAAGAATTCTAGTATACAGTATATAAAAATATGTATGTTTTATTAATACATATATTTCTATAGATATAATAGATTGGATTTATATAGCGCCTTTCTAGACACTCAAAGAGCTTCACATATCAGGGGAGGGAACTCAACTCATCCACCACCGATGTGTAGCACCCACCTGGGTGATGCATAAACGCCAGAACGCTCACCACACATCAGCTATCATGGTGGAGTTGAGGACTGAATGTGCCAATTAAGTAACGAGGGATGATTAGGTGGCCATGATTGAAGGAAGGCCTGTTTGGGAATTTAGCCAGGGCACCGGGGTTACACCTCTCAGGGCACCGGGGTTACACCCCTACCTACTCTTGCAAAGAGTGCCGATGGAATCTTTAATGACCACAGAGAGTCAGGACACGTCTCATCCGAAGGACGGCGCTCACTCACAAACCAGAGTCCCTGGGCCCTTTCATCGTACAAGCGCTATCCGCTTTGTGCGTGCGTGCGTGTTACTGCCATAAATGTTTTTCAGTCTACAAAGAAGGTTTAATGGGAAATTCAAAACTTGGACATTGTAGCCTACTTGCAATATTATTGTCAATCAAATTTCCGTTTCCCCGTTTCTATTTCCCAGTCAGCTGCAAATCACAGATGTTTTAACAGGTATATGATGTGATGGTTGTTGTGAGATGTCCAAATTACGCATGGAGAGAATTACAGCATGACTACAATACAGTCAACTTTAATACAGCAAACTGTATTAAAGGGAATGCAAGACGGGAATCTGATTGGTTTGATTGATATAACGCCCAGCCAGCGCATGGCCACACCTGTGAATAATTCTGGACTTAAACACGCCCATTTAAAGCTTTGTTCCGAGTGTGCGCCGAGCGCACAGGCATTTAGCACGGCAGGGAGAATACCAATGCGCTTGAGCATGCCCCCAATTTGTGCTGTGCTCGGCGCTAAACATGCGCAAGTGCTAAATTCCCGCTTTTATGACGATAGGGCCCCATGTCTCTGCTCTGGGGCATTGGGGAGATTATTCATCACACCAGATTATTTATCAGACCATTCTGACCAGAGAGGAAGAGCACCTCCTACTGGTCCTCCAACACTACTTCCAGCACCAGTCTCCCATCCAAGGAGTATCCTATCATCACTGATGTCATCAGTGATGCCTAGGGATGGGGGATAGGGATACATTTGTAAATACCGGATTATCAATAAGCTCTAAAATTAACAGTTGTAAGGAAGCTTGTGGGCTTGCCTCGGGTGAAGTGTGAAGTGTGCTGGATCGTAGTTGAGGGCTCACGGGCCGTGATCGGTTAGAATCACAGAGATTTCGGTCCTCAGACGCGGTTGAAGGAAGGTAAGACATATGAAGTAGGATACAGCGTCACAGAACACCTTGTATATATATCCCCACATTTGGTGTATGACATCGTTGGTGATGTCACAACGTCCGAGGAGGTATGACATCATCGGTGACCCCGTAAGGTCCCGTCTGCCATCACAGTCAGCCTAGACCGCCTGACATCGCCGATGACCTCACAGGTGAACTCTGACGTCATCATTGATGATGTCACGGCGGTGTCATCGTCATTACGTCGTTGGCGTGTTGGTTCGTGGGCATCAATTGCCCCAAGAACAGGCCTGATGGTGGGCCATTACAGACTGCTTTCTACAACAGTTATCTTATCTTAACACATTGAGTGCCAAGGACGTCTGTGCACGTCCTAAAAAAAAGTAACGAGGAGTGCCAAGGACGTCTGTGGACGTCCTAAAATCATAATTCATATTATTCCATAATTCTGCTGTTTAAGGTCGTACCTAGCCAGTGAGCATGAATCCCTTCAAGGGATCACACGGCGCCACCTTAAACATCGTCACGGAAGCTGCGCCACCCACCTCAGATCCTTTACTTTGTGCAGGAGAAAGCGGAGAAAGCCGTGATCAAAGAGGAAACCGATGCATGCTTCAGCCAGAGCCGGTACAGATTGCTCTGTCTGCAGCGGAGAGTGGGCTCGGCTGCATCCGCGCTCACAACTGAGCTCTTATGCTTCTATCTATCTCCACACGATTTCCTGCCAGAAAGCCAGCATCTGAAGCCGAACGGCCAAGCCTTTTCGTTCAGTCGCGTTTGCCAGCGTGCATCATTTCCTTGATGCGCGCTGGGATCTGTCCGGGGCAAAAACGGAGTCGAGAAAACAAACTCTGTGCGTGTGGGAGGAGCCCGCAGCTCAGAGGTGGAGAGGGGGGGGGGGGGGGGGGAGAGGGGGGGGGGGGGCACGCAGGCTGCACAGAAACCACACTACGCCACCACATCAGAAAACACCAGCCAGAGTCAGTGAATGTGCTCGAAATTAGAGTGCAAAAGGTATTCATAAAAGTGACTATATCTTGGAAAGTAAAAAAAAACGACAGAAAACCCTTGAAAGTGCACTTTTTTCAGAGGCTGCCATTTCATAATGGAACTGTCTAGAAACAAAAAAATTTCTTTGGAAGAAGCAGGAGTGTTCAATGTTTCATTAAAGTCCAGCCCCGTCAATATAGCCATAATAGAAAGAATTCTATAGCTGTTTTCAACTGAATGGAAGTGAATCTGGCACAGGCTGCAGACAATTTTACTGAAGCGCTGTGGCACTCAATGTGTTAACTGGAGAAATTAAGAAAATAGATTTCCTATTTTTAATCGCTACATAAACGTTATCTCGTACATTTTATCTCACCAACTCTGTAAGACATGGCCGATATATTTTTTATTTTAAAGAGATCTCTTCTGCTCGCTTTCTCTCCATCTCAGACGAGACACACAACAGCGAGGAGCCTGTTGGGGTCAAGAGGGGTGGGGCAGTGTACAGCACACACACATACACACACGCTGAAGGCAGGCAGGCGCAAATAACACAGGGAGACTCAGACGAGTCGCAGTGAAAACAAAGAGAGATGGCAAAGAGAACGAAGTGATCAAAAGTGTGGATTACCTCACTAGAGTCTATGCTGACAATGCTCGTTGTCACAAGTGCAACAAATCTTTTGCTAGTAAGGGTGGAAACACAAGCAATCTGTCTAAACACTTAATGAAAGTCCATCAAATACAAACAGAGAAATGTTTTCCACAAGCTACCTCACACTTCAACTGTATCAATCAATGAGGGGAAACAAGGTGGGTAAACTGCAAATTTTAGACACCTCTGTATTTAATTTTAGACACCTCTGTATTTACCACTACACCATTGTTTATGCTTTTTCTAACTGAATGTTGATATTGGCAGTGGTAGATTTTAATTCTTATATAATGCTGGGTATTTTAATGAATAATAAAAACACACCCAAAGATTTTGCTACTTTTTTTTGTTAAAGCTGCAGCTACAATGAACCTACTATAATAAGGTGACCAGATTTCTCAAATGAAAATCGAGGACATTTTCTGGTCCGCTAGGGGGACCCAGGGGGGGCTGTGCCCCTCCGGCTTTTAGAAAATTGTGTACATTTTACAGTAAAATGCATAAATCTGGTGCACTTTGAGAGCAAAATTAAGAGGCTAGATCTATGAAGAACTTTGTGATTTTGAAACAATTGAAAAAGAAGCAGTTTACAATGGTTACTAGTTATCTGGCACATTTTACCACAAATTAGACAGCCTAGGTAATTCATGGGAAATAGGCTACTGGTGTATTGTGTAGAGTGGCAGGAAGAGAGGGACAACTTCTCTCTTTGACCTCACCAACTGGTGGATAATTTATTTCCACAAAACAAAAACGTTACAGTAGTGATTTATTACCTCAGTAAACACTTTCCTTGAGTTTAGGGTGTCGCTCACCAGTTTCAAGTATTCAATGGCCACATGACCATATTAACTGCTAATTAGGGGTTCAAGCCCTGAAGGGGCTGAAACCCTATTGTTTTTCACCCGGTTTATTATTCTTGTTGTCGTTGTTCATCTGCCTCAACGCAAATTCCCGTGAGTTGGTAAATGGTAGAGACCTGAGATTTGGCCCAATGACAGATATTGTTGGCAGGTAGCTGCTCAAAAAAGATTTTTCGAATCGGCCTGAAGGTGGCGCTATAATCGATGGTTTTACGTTAAAGGCCTTAACTTCCACGTACACATGCCTGATTCTTATTACCATGGGGTGTGTACATATGCCTGATTCTTATTACCATGGGGTGTGTACATACTGTATGCCTGATTCTTATTACTGTGGGGTGTGACGTACACATGCCTGATTCTTATTACCATGGGGTGTGTACATATGCCTGATTCTTATTACCATGGGGTGTGTACATACTGTATGCCTGATTCTTATTACTGTGGGGTGTGACGTACACATGCCTGATTCTTATTACCATGGGGTGTGTACACATGCCTGATCCTTATTACCATGGGCTGTGTACACATGCCTGATTCTTATTACTGTGGGCTGTGTACACATGCCTGATTCTTATTACTGTGGGCTGTGTACACATGCCTGATTCTTATTACTGTGGGCTGTGTACACATGCCTGATTCTTATTACTGTGGGCTGTGTACATATGCCTGATTCTTATTACCATGGGGTGTGTACACATGCCTGATTCTTATTACCATGGGCTGTGTACACATGCCTGATCCTTATTACCATGGGCTGTGTACACATGCCTGATCCTTATTACCATGGGCTGTGTACACATGCCTGATTCTTATTACTGTGGGCTGTGTACACATGCCTGATTCTTATTACCATGGGGTGTGTACATATGCCTGATCCTTATTACCATGGGCTGTGTACACATGCTTGATTCTTATTACTGTGGGGTGTGTACACATGCCTGATCCTTATTACCATGGGCTGTGTACACATGCCTGATTCTTATTACCATGGGGTGTTTACACATGCCTGATTCTTATTACCATGGGGTGTGTACACATGCCTGATCCTTATTACCATGGGGTGTTTACACATGCCTGATCCTTATTACCATGGGCTGTGTACACATGCCTGATCCTTATTACCATGGGCTGTGTACACATGCCTGATTCTTATTACCATGGGGTGTTTACACATGCCTGATCCTTATTACCATGGGCTGTGTACACATGCCTGATTCTTATTACCATGGGGTGTTTACACATGCCTGATTCTTATTACCATGGGCTGTGTACATATGCCTGATTCTTATTACCATGGGGTGTTTACACATGCCTGATTCTTATTACCATGGGGTGTGTACATATGCCTGATTCTTATTACCATGGGGTGTTTACACATGCCTGATTCTTATTACCATGGGGTGTGTACATATGCCTGATTCTCATTACTGTGGGGTGTGTACACATGCCTGATTCTTATTACCATGGGGTGTGTACATATGCCTGATTCTTATTACCATGGGGTGTTTACACATGCCTGATTCTTATTACCATGGGGTGTGTACATATGCCTGATTCTCATTACCATGGGGTGTGTACATATGCCTGATTCTCATTACTGTGGGGTGTGTACACATGCCTGATTCTTATTACCATGGGGTGTGTACATATGCCTGATTCTTATTACCATGGGGTGTTTACACATGCCTGATTCTTATTACCATGGGGTGTGTACATATGCCTGATTCTTATTACCATGGGGTGTTTACACATGCCTGATTCTTATTACCATGGGGTGTTTACATATGCCTGATTCTTATTACCGTGGGGTGTGTACACATGCCTGCCTGATTGAATGTGAAGCTAGCATGGTGTAGACATGTTGCTTCCACCTGCATATTGAGGTCAGTCACATAGAGAGGTGGAGACCCACGCACGGGGGGAAACAACAATAACGATTCAATGCTTTCACCAAGGTCAGCCACACAACAATCTAATTGGCTAAAATGGCGGTATGTATGATATAATCACAGGAAAATAATACTGCTAATCCATGTATAACAGCTTTATTCTGCAGATGAAGATCAAGTATACCTGAGGCAGAAGGGGAAGACCCAGAAAATATGGTAAAAAATATGCAGACGGAAATTTGCACGCACGGACGCATTAAATATATGTTCACGCAAACGAATGGCTGCAGGCACTCAGGCAAACACATTTCCCTTGGGAGTAGTCCATTATTCTGCATGGCCTCTCATCTCTCCCTCCCCTCCCCTCTCCCACCCTCCCTGGCGTTGCTAGGGCCCTTGCCTCAACCACTCCCGTATCCAGGATACGCTGACATACTCTGCATCCTGATTGGCTGCCGGCTGTGTGAGGGTGGGTGCACACAAAAAAGGGAAGGAGAGAGAAAAGAGAGGGCGATCCTGGTAGTTAGATGGAGGGCTGAGACAACAGCAGAGCACCGAGCACCATTTTAGCTGGAGCATACTCAGGGAGGGGGAGAGCGGAGCGACAGAAAGGGGCTAATATAGAAGAACAAATGGCCGGTCGGCCGGTCTGAGTGGGAGAGAAACGGCCGTGTGCATACGCAGGCTGATGCCAACGAGAGAGAGGGGAGAACGGAGCAGAGAACAAGAGGAGAGAACAGAAGAGGGGGAGGGCCGAGCATGGAGAATAGAACGGGAGAGACGCAGCATCCTCTCCTCCGCCTCTCGTCCTGACAGCAGCCGACCGAGAGAGAGAAAGAGTGACGACGAACAAAAAGGCCAGAAGAAAGGCAAGTGAGAGAAGAAAGGGGGCCCGAGTCTGAACAGAGGAGAAAGGGGCGTAAAAGACGGAAAAGGAAATAGCTCCACACCAGACGCACGCTGACACGAACGCGCACCACCCAGCCTCCAAGGCGGGCCGGGGCCAAACGGGGCATCGGCAAAGTGGCTGCGGGAGAGGACCCGGTCGAGGAGGCGGCCGCCGGAGGAGCCGAGCGGAGGAGGCGGACGCTAGAGAACGGCGGCCGGGGGGAGCGGGCAGTCTGGTGTGGCGGCTCAGCGCTGAGGGAGCGGCGAGGGAGAGGGAGGGGCCGGGGCGGAGGCCGGGGGGGCTCAGAGGAGGAGGAGGAGGGGGGAGAGGAGGAGGTGTCTGGCCTGATGGCGCGGGGCTCGGGCGGGGGTTCCGGGGGGCGTCAGAGGGCAGGCCTCCTCAACACCCTGCTGCGCTGCAACCTCCACCCAGAGACCCAGAAGGTGGTGGTATTCCTCATAATGATGCTGCTCGTCATCATCAATGTGGTGCTCATGTTCCTGCTGGCCTTCCAGTAGAGCACGCAGCCGTCCACGCACCAGAGACTGTGTGGAAGTATGGACGCGGCAACTGCAATGTCACCCATTGGTTTCTTGTTTTGAAGCCTCGAGTTTGGCATTTTGACTGTCATTATCTTGTTTATTTTTTTGGAGCCAGAAGCAGCTATGGAGCTAGAGCTGCAGGACCGCCTGCTATCGGTCCGCGATCGACAAGCTACGTGATCATTGGACAGGCGACATGTCAATTGTGCCCCAACGCATAGTCTGCTTTATCATCTATTTTACTTTAAATGAGACCATAACTTACTAAATGAACATCATGCTGTATTGAAGAAAACTTGAAACTAGCGATCGATACCATAAACTCATTAGGGACGTGTTTACTGAGGTCATGAATGAGGTGAGAAGTAGGGTCATTTTCCCATTGACTTCTATACAATCGGTGGAGTCGCCACCTGCAGGCCATTAGAAAGAATGCCGTCTTTACGCACTTCGGCATTGGCTTCATTTTTCAGCTGCGGAGGTTGCCCCTTGACACACAAAAACACTGACCCCCACACCTCACAGACAGGCACATACGAACCGTAATTGGGGCAGCGGAGGGAGACGGGGAGCGGAGCAGAGGAGTGGTGCCCTGGCCGGGGTCAAGCCGCCCGGGGTGCTGCTGTGGATGGATCAGGAGCACACAGGTACAAATCAGTAGGACTCGGAATATCAATTAAGCCCATGGCACACCAATCAAACATTATCCAACAACTGCCAATGGCAATTGTTGGAGAATGTTTGATTGGTGTGCCATGGGCTAAACACGGACAAACAAGGATTGAACATGTGGAATCTGACCAAACATCTGTAAACATCTCCAAACAAGGCCAGACAGCCATAGCACACCAAACAAACATCTGTGTTTGTAGTTTGATTGGTGTGCCATGGGCTTTACTTATACCGTGTGTGCAGGGTTGTAGTCTTGTTCTGTCAAGTCCTTGATAGATTTTCAGGACTCATGGCTCGACTTGAACTTGAGCACTGATGACTTGGACTTGGACTCAAACATTCACTCATTCGGACTTGGAGGTTGGAGACGAAGACTCGGACTTGTTAATTGATAAAGACTGTTTTTTGTTGTTGCTGTTTTTTGTAATAGGCCCTAATAATTTGGTATAAGATATTGATAGCTATTTTTATATGGGGACATGATTCAATTTCGTGCAAGGGCAGGCAGGTGTGTGCCACTTATATGTGGATTCACGCTCATGTTCAGTAACTCCCGACTCAGACTCGGGTAATGGGGACTCGACTCGGACTCTTCTTTGGTGACTCAGACTCGAACATTGGGGCCTTGAGACTTGACTTAATTAGACTCAAGATATATTGACTTGACTACAACACTGGATGTTTCACTGAATGTGCGTCCTATGATTGTATAGTAGCCTAATTGGAGTCTGATAGAGTTCTCAGGTGACATCACACACCCTGTGGCAGCCATAATGGAGCTAGGTCCTCTGCTCTTGGTTAACAGTACCTGTGAAGTGATCCCCTCATCACTGATCTGATTGATTTAGTGTTTAGATAATGACAGCTTGTTAGCTAGCTAACCACAGTATCTGATCAGCTAGCCATCCCTGTTTTGTGGTAAACACATGTACTGTATTTAGTAGAGCATTGTAAGTAGTTAGCAGTCATGTTACCTAAAGACAAGACATTAACAAATGTACTCAGACTTGACCTACTGTACCCCCCCCCAAATACATTGCACATGTAGGCACAGGTAATGGTGAGGGTGGTGTTTTCTTCATTGAAGCACCGTCACCCTCCCACAACGCTTTATTCACATAGTGATTTATTGGATTGGAAACGATACCTTTACGGTACAATGGCTGGCAATATGTGATATAATGGCTAAGCATGGTTTTGAATGGATTTTGGGCTATAAAAAGGTTGTATATATTTGTACAGTACTGCTGAAGTAAAAATATTTTCAGTTAACTAAAAAACTTGTAATCTAAGAGCTCATTTATGCTCCATTTTCATCCGAAAATAAATTTGTCTTTCAGCATCACCGCCCACATACATGTACTTCCATGCATCTTTCACATTGTTATCATGTTAAAGGTCCAATCCGTAAGTTCGGAGGGGAAATAAATGTTCACAAAGTGTTAACTTAAAAAATTAGCCCAGCCACGTCTCTCTGCGTTCAGCCATTCGAAAGCGATGCCTGTGTGATTCTCCTCATCACGGGTAGAGATTTCCAGGAAAATTGGATGTGACATTCTGCGCGTTCTCGAGCCTGCCTCTTGCCTCCAAGCGCTTCAGCCATTATTAAACACCAATGAAGAAGAAAGGCTCGCCTCCCAGCGCTTCAGCCAGCCATTATTAAACACCAACGAAGAAGAAGGCTACGTTACGTATTTTTAGCTGCTGTGATGATATTGTGGTTTTGGCCCGGCTATATAATGTTAGCTTAGCTGCTTGCTAATGCGGCTTTGGATTTACCACCCAGAAGCTAATAACGTTACCGTCTTGTGGTCATGGAGCATTGTTTGACTGACTGCAGTAACATATCTGTTCCGTTTGGTCAGCTAACAGTTAGCTGCTGAGGCTGCCTATCATAACGTTAGCTTGCTTGCTAACTAATATAGATAATCGATTACCACACAGAAGTTCCACTAATAACGTTACCGTCTTGTGTGGATAATGTGGCAGTCGTAAATAACGTTACTACTGTTATGCTTCTGGAACATTGTTTGACTGTTCCGTTTGGTCGCGTCTAGCTCCCATCACCCCCAGTAAATAGCCTTCTCCCCGTACAGTCTCTGTACGGGGAGCAGGCTATTTCCTGGCTCTTGCTAATGACTTCCCCGCACCCACGCAAGCCAAAACACGACCAAACATTCCACAATGAAGTCCGCTAATCCGTTCAGAATCCTTCCCGGCCGTCTTGAGGCTGATCTGGCCAATAAATTGTCCAGGTTGCCGTTTTCAGGTGACTTTTATCAGATAACGTTACAAAGCAACCAACACCTCTGCTGTCATTCATTGTGTTTAGCCAGGCAGCTGCTGGGCGCGTGCGAATACAGTGCACGCGTGCCAGCTCACACACATGCTACCTGCAGTTCCCCTAATGGCCACCGGTGTCAGTAATAGTTAGAACTTACGGATTGGACCTTTAAGCATGAAATTGCAATTATACTTTCACAAAACCTTAATGCTTTTTACAGACCCAGTCATCTTATAACTTTCATCAGTGTGATATGATGTATACTATTGATTTATATCATAGGTTTGTGTCAGCCTAAAAAGGTGGTAGACTCTATTCTGCAAATGAAAAGTTACAGCCTTATTTTTCCACATTAAAATGATGGTTCTGATGTTTGCCATAGGGACACTTGATACTCACACTATCAGCAACATCATGATGCTAGATCTGTTTACACCATTATCTGGTTGTGTACTGTTGTGATATTTGGGATGGGGATATTGTGGCGTCATATATATACACAGTATATAAGTTTCAAGATTCACTTTAATAGACACCGTAAGTAATCAGAATACAAATGAGGAATTTGTCTTAGTGCAAGTATGCAGCGTAGCAGTCAATCAATAGCAGAAGGCAAAATCTATATAGAAAACAATCACAAAACAATCACAAAAATTGGGGAAGGGGGGGGCAGGATCATGTCAGTGGGGGGGACCTTGCCCTGTTAACTATCCGGCTGTGCTCGGGGGTGGGGTGATAAAGTCCTTATTCATGGGGGCTGTCGGGTCTTGTTGGAGAGGTGGATGGCAGTTGGGAAGAAGCTATCCTTGTGATGTGAGATCCTGGTTCTGCCAGACCTCAGTCTCCAAGTCTGCAAGGGGCAGAGCATCAAAGAGTTTGTGGCCTGGGTGGAAGGGGTCGGCCATGATTTTCTGAGACTGCTTCAGCGTCCTGGCGGTGTGCAGGTCCTCAAGGGATGGCAGGCTGCATCCGACCACCTTTTCAGCACAGGGGATGATGCGCAGCAGTCTGGAGATGTCCTTGAGGGCAGCAGCAGCAGCATACCAGACGGTGATGGAGGAGGTGAGGATGGAGGTGGTGGAGGTGTAGAAAAGTTGTGATATTTGGGAGGGGGATATTGTGGCGTCATCTTTGGTAAGGCTGGTGGAGTCTGGAGAGGAAGGCAGAGGAGTAGTAAGGTGTGGGTGTGTTGCTTAGCAACAGCCACATCGTCTGTTTCCCTCATCGCCATGACGAATCGATGGCAGCAAGCCCCAGATCACAGAGAGAAATATAAAATGATACAAGCTCCACACTTGGAGAAACAGACTGGGATGGCAGCATTTATTTTTGCCCCGCGAGAGACAACGTGGCAGACAAACAATGGTTTGCTAAGGTGGTCGAGCAGGATTTTGTGTCGGCTCTGCAAGAATGAGAGGCTGGGCAGCGTAATGGATGGTCTCTCTGCTAGCCTGAGGCGATGCTGACGCAGCCTAAAAACTGGGCATTTACCATTCCATGATTCCATGATCTTAGCAACCACCGAAAGCTTACAAATAGGACGATAGTTTTCAAGGTCAGTGCAGTCTCCCCCTTTAAAAAGGGGTAAAACATAGGCCTCCTTCCCAATTTTAGGGATGTATTTGTAGAGAGTGAAATGTTAAAAATGTGAGCCACGGGCTCAGCTATCAGCTCTGCTGAAAGTCTTAATAAATAAGGGTCAGGGCCTGATGGCTTTTTGGGGTCTATGGCTTTAAGAGCCTTGAGGACATCAGCTGTAGAAATGCACTCAAAAACAAAACCAGAATCTAAAGTGCCATCAGCAGTAGGAGGGAGGGCTTACGGCACTAGAGTTAAAACCAGGGTATGTACGGTCAAACAAATACCAAGCAGAAACAAAATGTTCATTGAAAAGGTCAACAATGCATTGCTTATCATTGCTTATGTTGACGCAGCCTGGCTGTGTACGAGGCCATGTTGACGCAGCCTGGCTGTGTATGAGGCAGTGTGAAATATGACCACTGCAGTGTCTTCATCAATAACATCTCCTGATCTGCCTCTAGCTTCCTTTCTCCCTTGTCCTCCGGCCCTGTGTCTTTCACATACATACAATACAGTGATACGTACAGTACAGTATGATTTCCTTCTACAGTATCTCTGTCCATTCTCAATCTACCCCCCCCCCCCCCCACACACCTTACTGTGTCTCCACATTGATTTCTGTCATGCTGCACTCAAACTCGGCCAGCAAAGCAATCAATGCCTTCTCACTGGTGCCTAGCTCTTTAGCATCACTGTGTCATGGCTCAATGATGCCCAGCTCTTTAGCATCACTGTGTCATGGCTCAATGATGCCCAGCTCTTTAGCTTCACTGTGTCATGGCTCAATGATGCCCAGCTCTTTAGCTTCACTGTGTCATGGCTCAATGATGCCCAGCTCATTAGCTTCACTGTGTCATGGCTCAATGATGCCCAGCTCTTTAGCTTCACTGTGTCATGGCTCAATGATGCCCAGCTCTTTAGCGTCACTGTGTCATGGCTCAATGATGCCCAGCTCTTTAGCTTCACTGTGTCATGGCTCAATGATGCCCAGCTCTTTAGCGTCACTGTGTCATGGCTCAATGATGCCCAGCTCTTTAGCTTCACTGTGTCATGGCTCAATGATGCCCAGCTCGTTAGCTTCACTGTGTCATGGCTCAATGATGCCCAGCTCTTTAGCTTCACTGTGTCATGGCTCAATGATGCCCAGCTCTTTAGCTTCACTGTGTCATGGCTCAATGATGCCCAGCTCTTTAGCATCACTGTGTCATGCTCAATGATGCCCAGCTCTTTAGCGTCACTGTGTCATGGCTCAATGATGCCCAGCTCGTTAGCTTCACTGTGTCATGGCTCAATGATGCCCAGCTCGTTAGCTTCACTGTGTCATGGCTCAATGATGCCCAGCTCTTTAGCTTCACTGTGTCATGGTTCAATGATGCCCAGCTCTTTAGCGTCACTGTGTCATGGCTCAATGATGCCCAGCTCTTTAGCTTCACTGTGTCATGGCTCAATGATGCCCAGCTCTTTAGCTTCACTGTGTCATGGCTCAATGATGCCCAGTTCTTTAGCTTCACTGTGTCATGGCTCAATGATGCCCAGCTCTTTAGCTTCACTGTGTCATGGCTCAATGATGCCCAGCTCTTTAGCTTCACTGTGTCATGGCTTACTGGTGCCCAGCTCGTTAGCATCACTGTGTCGTGGCTCAATGATGCCCAGCTTGTTAGCTTCACTGTGTCATGGCTCAATGATGCCCAGCTTGTTAGCTTCACTGTGTCATGGCTCAATGATGCCCAGCTCTTTAGCTTCACTGTGTCATGGCTCACTGGTGCCCAGCTTGTTAGCTTCACTGTGTCGTGGCTCAATGATGCCCAGCTCTTTAGCGTCATTGTGTCATGGCTCAATGATGCCCAGCTCATTAGCTTCACTGTCTCATGGCTCAATGAGGCCCAGCTCTTTAGCTTCACTGTGTCATGGCTCAATGATGCCCAGCTCTTTAGCTTCACTGTGTCATGGCTCAATGATGCCCAGCTCGTTAGCTTCACTGTGTCATGGCTCACTGGTGCCCAGCTCGTTAGCATCACTGTGTCGTGGCTCAATGATGCCCAGCTTGTTAGCTTCACTGTGTCATGGCTCAATGATGCCCAGCTCTTTAGCTTCACTGTGTCATGGCTCAATGATGCCCAGCTCTTTAGCTTCACTGTGTCATGGCTCACTGGTGCCCAGCGTGTTAGCTTCACTGTGTCGTGGCTCAATGATGCCCAGCTCTTTAGCGTCATTGTGTCATGGCTCAATGATGCCCAGCTCGTTAGCTTCACTGTCTCATGGCTCAATGATGCCCAGCTCGTTAGCGTCACTGTGTCATGGCTCAATGATGTGGTCGTCATCTTCAGTGAAACGTTGTGGTGCTACAAAGTTGCCCGCTGTGTGCTGCATTGTGGGCCTGCCTTGTAAACCCTGTGACAGCATCAAGATGGATTGCACTGCACACACCTGCACAGCAGTGTTAATTTCATCGACGAAAACTATGACGAAAAATGTTCGTCGACTACCTATTTTCACTGATAAAAACTATGAAGGATACAAATGACTAAAATGTGACTAAAACTAATAAGCATTTTAGTCTAAAGACTAAAACTAAATCTAAAATAGCTGCCAAAATTAACACTGATGGGATAGTCTAGGCTAGAGCTATCAAACTGATAAGGAATCTGGGGCCAGTTGCACCAACTGGTCTTAACTATGCCTGGTCGTAACTCCTACGTCGGTCTTAGTTAAGACCAGTCTTTAGAGTGGACTTATGCCTGTTGCACCAACAGGGCTTACGTCTGGTCTTAACTACGCCGGTCGTAGCGATGCGCGTCCATGTGAAAGCATGGGAATGCCGACTGGAATGCAGCACGCGACCTGTTTAGAAGAGTGTGCTGACGTCAAATGATGCTCCGCTGATGGGTAATCAGCTGTAATAGTGTGGCTAATGTTAGCGGCTAACTGTTACTTGTCGTTACTTTACATGGCAGTAAAACGCCACTGAATGACCAAATTGATTTAACTTTTAACCATTTCGATTTCCACTTTCCATACGGACCCCCAGCATTGGTTAGTTGTTTATAACGTGACTATATTTATAACGTTTATAACGTACTGCGGTTTCCAGTTTATAACTCGGGTCTGAATACAGCCAGAGTGCTGAGGGGTTGTAGCTATTGCGCAAAACACAGGTGAAAACCGTCTATACTGCACCCATGACTGCACCTTACGCCTGCTCTGGACTAGGCGTAATATTTACGCCCGGTCTTAGCCGGCGTAGCTGTTAGGTCGTAAAGTTACGACCGACTTAGCTTAAGACCAGTCGTAAGACCAGTTGGTGCAACCGGCCCCTGGATATTACACAAGTAAAAGTCAAGTGTTAAGAGTTTAATGTTGCTTTACGAATTTCAACACTGGATACAACCTGTTAACCTTGATTCCAATTTCCAATGGCTGTATTGGCCTAATTTAATTAGTTTAAAGACAGAAACCATTTAGACTAGAAGCAATGACTAAAAGTTGACTAAAATGTTATGATTTTTCGTCGACTAAAACTGGACTAAAATGTTTTGCGTTACTTGTCGTCGACTAAAACTAGACTAAAACTATCAAGGATAGAAATTACTAAAATATTTTGACTAAAGAATATGACTCAATCTAAAATAGCTGCCAAAATTAACACTGCTGCACAGCCTATGTTGTTTAATATCATCCATTTTGTGTTTCAAGGTCACCTGTTCTGATTCAGTGACACTGTGTATTGCAGTGAAGTGAAGTGTTTTACATTTTACCCTTAAAGCCTTGAGTGGCAGTGGGTTTGAAGTTTTGAAGGTTTGAGAATGTTCTTTCCACAGAAATCATGTAACACGACTTAGTAAACTGCTTGCCTCCTTGTACTTACATATCTTCTTAGTGACTGGCAGGGGAGGAGATGATGAAATTAACTTTGGCTAATAGTGTGAATCTACAGCATCCTAGTTACTGGGGATGGGATACTGCCACACTTTGATTTAGACCAGGGGTGCCCAAATTATTTCCCATGAAGGGCCAAAACTCAATCTGGGTGGAGGGCCGAGGGCCAAAAATAAACGTTGTGGAATCAGGGCCGTAACCAGGGTCCCGAAATAGGGGATGTCCAGCAAGGGAGGCGGATTCGGTGGCGCCCGCAAGGGTGCCGCCGAAAAAAATTTGAGGGTTTTTTTCCCCCTTTTTTAGCCATATTTAGAGTAATATATCATTTTAAATCAACATTAGGATTATACTGTTGTGATGTCATTATTCAGTATATTCTCTTTCATGTCACCACCTGCTCAGCTCTCCTGTCAACATAATTGTAACTAACAAACACAAACTGTTTTAGCCAAATTCATATCAAAATGACACCTACAAACACAGGTACACAACCCAAGCCGTACACAACACACAAAGTCATCATCGATAATAAAAAAAACATACAGAGGGACATTTATTTATTCCTGATAGGAACGATTGAAAAATAAAATAAAATATATTATGTTGTCAAGTTACCGCGGACGCGGCGTCAGATGACTTCCTGCCTGACCTGCCTTTCGTTTCAAAATAAAAGCGATCCCGTGTTTTTCATGCTTTTCCATGCAGATTGTTTTATAAAAAAAAAAAAAAAAAAAAAAAAAAAAAAATTCCTCTGAAATATTAGGGGAGGTCCGGACCTCCCCTTCTCATAGCTAGTTACGGCCATGTGTGGAATTACATTAAAATGTATTGTGTTTTATAGAAAATTTACATTCTAAATCTAAAATAACATTTCAATATAATAATCTACTTTTTATCTGTTTGGTAATTGTAATAATTTGCAATTGGTTATATATATTTAAAAAAACATCTGCATTTGTGGGGAGCTTAAACATTTAATCAGTAAACACCCAGTTAAAAACTGTTGTATTTTCCACCTTTGTAATCAAGAGAGAAATCTGACTTACCGTAATTCACAACTTGAAAAATCCTCAAGGTACTTTGAAAATCAGTTTTGTAGTGGCGACGTATATTGTACTCTTTCAAAACAGCCACTCTCTGTCTGCAAATGAGACAAACCGCTGTTGAATTTACTTCGGTAAAAAAATACTCGTCTTGCCACTCCGTCCTAAACTTTCTTTTGTCAGTGTGCCACTGCCGTGATGATGATCTGTTCATCTTGCTGAGCTGGTGTAAAGCCAGTGACTGGGGAGGGATCAAATATCAGAGCTCACCCCCCAACCAGGTGATTCAGCCAACCAATCAGGAGCAATCAATCCTCAGATAGCAATGCCTCACACCCGTGTGATAGAGTCGGGGAGAGAGAATACCAGCTGCACAAAATTAACGTTAATCGTAGATAGAAGAGTCCCGACATCTCCATTCAGGCGCGGACTGCATAATCGGGCACGTCGGGCAACTGCCTCTGGTTACTAGTGTCAGGGTCTCCAATTCCGGATAGCGTATGGTCAAATAATCACAATCATATAATAGGCTACCAATATACTTCATCCTGTACTGTTTTCTCTGAAGTTGCTCATAAACTAACAATCCTCCATTTGTCTTTTTTTAAGTTTAATATAGCTTTTACTTTTTTAAACGTCTTTATATCAAAAAGGTTCAGAGGGTTTAACAAAAAATACAAAAACACAACAAATCACAATACAAAGGCACAAAAAGATGCTTACATGATCGAGGGTCAAGGCTAACAAAAATGCATCACATCAATACATCATGAATACAATTAAAGGCAAAATAAAATGTCCAGTACATGCCAGGGGAATGTCTGCTGCCTGTCAAGAGTTATCCTCCTCCTGAGCTCAATCAGGACCTGTTTTGTGACTGTGTCACTGTCGGTTTGTTGGATGCTCATGGCGGATATGGTTTTCCAACATTTGTGACAGACTATACTAATGATGAGTTGGACATCTCTTCTTGCTTAGAGGGCATCACCTCCTCCAGCAAACTGTACATGATGGAAGTATAATTAAGCAATATAGCATGAGAGCTAGTGTGTTGTGGCAAATATATCCCGCTGATCAGCTGTTATCCCACGAGGCCGCAGGCCGAGTGGGATAACTGCTGAGCAGCGGGATATATGCCACAACACACGCTGCTCGAGTGCTATATTGCTTTTATAAAACGGTTTCCAAGTATGATAATATAATAATAATAGTACTATAAGTCCGACTGCCATGGCATTCTGGTAGAGTCAGTTGAAACACTACTGTAAGGCGGGACCGCAAGAACGTGCGGGTGATTTGATTGGATCATTCTGGAGACTGAAGTTGACATTGGCCAATCCTGGCGCTTGCTGAGAAGCTGAGAGCTTTCTGGAAAGCCCGACACGCAGCTCGAGCGCAGCGCTGCATTCTCAGCGCTTGCTGAGAAGCTGAGAGCTTTCTGGAAAGCCCGACACCAACTAACGTTACGGGGTTAAATGCGGGGTTAAATTCGGGGTTAACAGCCTTTTTTTTGCAAAGAAGACATTAGCCCGCGTCTATTCTTGTACAAAACATAATTTTCTGCGAAGTATCAGTAAAGTTATAAGCGAAGATCAATTCACAAGGATCTGACAGCTGTCTCCGCCATTTGTTTTTTCTACACTGTCATTTGAGGTAACCAAAGCCTTTTAGTAAGAGAGTTGCCATGGCAACTCAATAACCCATGGCCATGGGTTATTGGAGTGGGTTACTGGATTTATACAATGGCTGTGAACCAATCAGATTGCTTGATTTGAGAGAGCCGTTTTATAATTCATGTTATACCATGGTCTGGGTGAATACTCGATTCTGATTCGCTGCAGGGTGTCCATTATTAGTTGATAATCTACACCAAGTAGTTCCAGGCAAATGGTCTGCATCGTTCATATCAATGCGCCATGGTCTCGACAAAGCCGTTTGAGCTCTATCCACCGTTGAGGGTTATTTTTGGCACTTTTATAAGTTTAGAAAAAAATGAAGTCTGTCAAAGTAACTATTTATATTACCCCTGTGTGCTCAGTTTATCAAAAATAACGGCTATTTAGAAATCTGTTGTTTATGTTAGTCAGCTGACAGAAACCGGCTGTCAACTGTCAAACTCTGTTTACAACTTTTACAGCAAGCCAGCCAGGCGCACGCTGTCAAGTTCAAGTTCAAGTAGTTTATTTGTATAATACAATGTATAAATACAATGAAATTCTTTATGCTCTGAGCACCCTCAGCCTTAAACACACAAGGACATGGTCACAAAGACCGACAGAAAAAGGGTGTAGACCTACATAACTATGTAGGCTACACGTGACGTGATACAAACATGTCTGTACACAGTACGTGTAAACATAACACAATCCACAATACAGTACAATACAATATTGGTGCACAACAAACAGGCCCGTATCTAGCCTGCCACACTAGGGTGGGCTGGTAGGGGGCAACTTTGGCGGTAGGTTACCAGAGGTTGTGGGGTTCGGGGATGGGGATTAAATTGCATTATATTCAGTGGCGCTGGAAGTACTTTTAGGTAGGAATGGACTCTCGGTGCTGCCTGCAAGGGCAGCGGCGAAGAAAATTTGACGTTTTTTGGACTTTCATCCAAGAATATTTAATTTTAAATTAACATTAGGATTATACTGTTGTGATGTCATTATTCAGTATCTTCTCCTTTTCTCACTCACTTTCATGTAACCACCTGCTCTCCCTTTAGTCGTTTTACACTACAACAGACAGCAACACAGGCATAAACACTGAACCAAATTGTTCCAGTAGGAGTCACCATTCTGTTTTTGGTCACCAAACTGTAAGTAGGAACTTTCACTCAGGTGACAGGCCAGTGTTTACATTATTATTGTCAAAACTATTAGCAAACATGTACAAACTAACTATTTACAAAACTATTGCTATATTTCCAAGACGTTTAGTCTTATTCAAATTCAAACTGAAAAGTGACAAAGAAAACTACTTTGAAAGCAGATTGACTTACCCTAAAAATAAATAAAAATACTTCATCCAGTTTAAAATAATCAACTCCATAACATTTCTTTTCATTGGATGATCTTATTTCTCAAATCAAATTAAAGACTAGTGCAGTGAGACTTAACCATAGCTAAAAACTATTTGCCATTTAGCCTTCAAACCTATATTTACAAGACTTTTAGTCTTATTGAAATTAAAACTTTGAAAGCAGATTGACTTTGTTACCCTAACAAATAAATAACAATCCTTCATCCATAGTTTAAAATAATCAACTCCATAATATTCTTTGCATTGGATGAGCTTATTTCTCAAATCAAATTAAAGCTATAACTACAACTGTTAGGTGCCCTAAACTAACTAACCCAGTGGTCTCCAACCTTCTGGAATTCAAAAAGGGAGATACAATTTTTTTTTTTTTTTTTTTTTTGGGTGGGCAAGATTAATTTTTGGGTGGGCATAGCCCACCCCTGCCCCCCCCTAGAATCGGCCCTGACAACAAAGTGATAGTGCGTTGCAGTGTGTGTGTCAACTGTTCAGCAGCCTGACTGCCTGAGGGAAAAAACTGTTACTGAGACGGGTGGTGTGTGATTTGATGCTCCGATAGCGTTTTTTGGAAGGGAGGAGTGAGAACAGGGTATGAGCGGGGTGGCTGGTGTCTTTGATAATGTTCTTGGCTGTCTTTATCAGCGATACAAATCAAATCAAATAGGAGAAAGACGAGATCAACACAAACAAAACAACGAAATGGGCAATTTAAAACAGCAACACACTGAGACACTTCCTTGTACAAAACATACCTGGACTCCAACATAGAAAGCTTCAGATGTTTTTCAGTCTCCTCCAAGCGCGGCATGCGCCACTTATGTCTTAAGACTTATGCTTAAGACCTGCAGACGTTAACGTAATTCCCTGGAATGCGAGTTTAACGAGCCAGTTACATGGCGTTGCATTCTTAGACATTGTCGTTTGCTTTATTTTGTATGTTACATACAATTGGCCAAATTATTAGTTAGTTTATGGGCTAGAAATTCTGCCAGGTGCAGGCACTAAGCGGCCATTTTCTCCAATGATAATCTTGAGCAGCCGAGGGGACTATTTTGTTCTCAACTCATATCCAAGGTTATGAAAACTAGATTTTGATTGCAAAATGCATGAAAATATAAATTAATAGTCTTGTTTTGTTTCTTTGACAAGTGACCATGGTATAAGTGGGTTAATGCACTTCGAGGTGTCCATTATCAGAAATTAATGTACTTCGCGGAAGCAACCGTCCTCGGCTTTGCCTCAGACGGTTCACGCCTCCGTGTCGTACATTAATTTCTGATAATGGACACCTCGTCGTGCATTAACCTTTACTTAAAAACCAGAACCAGGCTTTTACCTTAACTTGTAATTGATTTTCTTTCAGTCCCTGCAAATGAATGATAGCACACCTATTCTTGAGATTCCAATTTTTCATCCAATTCAGGTAGGAGATTACTGGAGCACATTGATCATCTTTTAAAGTCTTTATTTGCTGCATAGATCAATAAACAAGTTTGGACTTAATATTAAACTTTTATTAACCCTTCCTGTACCTTTAATTCAATTAAATAAAAAATTGTATTGTTGTCCACAATGTGGAAATTTGTCTTTGGCTTCACAGGTTTGCTTGCCTACATGAAAGTCACAATACATGTAACAAAAACCAGAATGCACAATGCACAACACAACAAACGACAGAATACACAATAGGCTACACAACACAACAAATGACAGTACAGACAGTCTGTGTACAGTACAGACAGACTGTGTACAGTACAGACAGCAATAACGGACATGGTTTCAATGTGAAATGATGTTTATGAGTTATTGCATTTTGTATGAAACATTTCAAGATGAAGACCGGAAGATTACAATCTTATAGATACAGTATGTGTAGGAAGTGCAGGCTATGTAGTCAAAGCTCTTATTTTCCCATTTATCAGCCAATACCCATCCTCTACACAGGGGCGTTTCTAGGGAGTGGCCAGGAGTTGCTCTGGCCATCCCTGAAATCTGATTGGCCACCCCAGGTGCCACCCCAAAGTCCTGAGGGTTTACTGTATGCCTTACTATATTACTGTATTTCAGAGGCTGTAGCGGGCTCATTTTTAAAGTTAAGATACTGAAAATGAAGATACTGGCATCATTAAACTAGAAGACCTAAGGCATCCATTGCTACCATTTCATACTAACTGTTTGGGAAATAACGCTCCAAAGTTAGGTACAATTTTGGCGAGGGAAAACCTGTCTACATCCATCCTAAATTCCGGACTCAGTGCCACCCTTGCTTGAGTATGTGCCCCACCTGAGCCACCCCAGTCAAAATGGCCTGGACACGCCACTGGCTCTACATGAAGTAGTTGTCAAAGTGGGATATAAGGCGTCCCGCTTCTTGTTCATCACTAAGTTCGTTACTCAGTTTTTATATGCTTAAATCAATGTATATATACAGTATATGTATTAAATTTGATACCAAGCTTCTGAAATATGTATGAATTTATGTCACTTAGCTTTCATTTGGAAACTCTGTATAAAAATGCCGGTAAACACCGGCACAGTGACCGAGTGTCCGGAATTGGATACAACTTCATTAGCTCATTCCTTTTGCTCAGATGTACTTCTCTCCATGCAGCATGCATCATTAAAGTGATCATCTCTAAGATTTCAGTTTTGCTCTTGGGTGACACCTATGGCGATGAGTGGTAATTGTAGGTAAGATCCAAACAGTGTTGCAAATGTGACATTAGTCAGTTTGTTTGGCGATAGTAACCACCCGTAATGCTAGCAGAGAGCGGAAAAAAGCTTGTTATCCTACTTCACACAAGAGTTGTCTGGAACCTACAGTAGCCTACAGAGAGTCTATTGTATCAGATAGATAGTGACTTAACAGACATAAACATATTTGACATTATCACTTTTGAACACTAAATCAAAAGACTTGTCAAAACGTGTCTTTATGGTGTTTGTTCCCTAGCTGATCAGCGATGGCAGCGTGGTGTTCGCCGAGGCCCTCTGGGACCACGTCACCATGGATGACCAGGAGCTGGGCTTCAAGGCAGGCGACGTCATCGAGGTCGTGGACGCCTCCAACAAGGAGTGGTGGTGGGGCCGCATCATGGACAGCGAGGGCTGGTTTCCCGCCAGCTTTGTACGGGTGAGGAGGCTCTATCCAGGGTCTTGCAATACAGTGTGTGTGTGTGTGTGTGTGTGTGTGTGTGTGGGGAGGTGGGGTGTTCCAAGTGAAATGTTCTAATCAGAATGCAAGTATGCAAGTTACATACGAGGAATTTGTCTTAGTGTCTGTATGCAGTGTAGCAGTCAGATCAATATACAGAGATAAGAAGTAGGAAAGCTAGATAAAGACAATAACAATGTTGCAAGTGCAATCAGATTGAGTAAATAAACTCCTCAAAACAAGGTCGGAAATGTTATTTTGGTTGATTATTTCTCCCCTTTAATAATACCAATTGGTATTGTATTTTATATAATTGGAAAGCCTGATTAGTCACCTTTACAACGAAGTACATTTTTTTTTTTTTTATACAGGGGGAGTCTCACTGAGAGCAATGCTCTCTTTTTCAGGAGTGCCCTGTTCACATTCACACACACATTCATACCTGGAAGCTGACCAGTACAACCACAGTCTGATCTGCTGGCCACTGATCAGCTCCACTGGAGCAGTTGGGGTTAAGGGCCTTGCTCAAGGGCACCTCAGTGGTGGTAATGAGGGAGGGGCAAATGCTGCCTTTTCATTTTCCCCACCCAGATTTATCCTGCTGGTCCCGGGGATTGAACCGACGACCTTCTGGTCACAAGCTTGCTTCTCTAACCATTGGGCCACCACTGCCCCGATCACTTGTAAGGATCATGCATTTGTGGAATGAGCAACAAGCTAACCATGTGGGTAGCGCCCCAGGTGTGTGACTGGCACCTGATTGGCATCTAATTTGCGGTGCCAAGGTGCCAAGCTGTTGTGACTGCGTATGGATCTTCCACACACTACTGAGGTCCCTGACATTGTCAAATGAATAAAGTGTAAAAATTGCCAATATGTGCTGTTTTTTCCTTATTACTGCATCCAATCCACCAAGCAACTCAAAACAAGAGAATACCAACAGAAGAATATTGCAGGGGATTTTGGCAAAAGAAATTGGGGCGCTACCCACACGGTTAGCTGTGTTGCTCATTCCACGAATGCATGATCCTTACAAGTTGTACTTCGTTGTAAAGGTGACTAATCAGGCTTTCCAACGATATAAAATACAATACCAATTGATATTATTAAAGGGGAGAAATAATCGACCGAAATAACGTTACCGAACTTTTTTTGAGGAGTTTATATATAGTATACAATATGTACATGAGTGGAGGAGTGTTCTGTGGATAATAAATATGAATTTACATTGAATTTACATCTGATTTACAGACTGAGTTAAATAGGCGTTAAATAGGCAGTGAATTTACATGAATTTACAGTTGGAGTTAAATATGAGTTTACATTGAATGTACATTAAATTTACAGTCTAAGTTAAATAGGCATTAAATAAGCAGTTAATTTACATGAATTTACAGTCCCAGTTAAACAGGCATTAAATTAGATATGAGTTAGTTTTATGGGGGGTGGGGGGGGGGTTCAGCTGAGTTCAGGAGGAGGTAGTGGGTTTGCGGGGGGGGCAGGGTGTTGTTGGCGAGGTCCTTGGTGGAAAGGGTTTCCGGGCCAGGTCTCTCCTGATTCTAAATAAGCAAGCAGCTACAACCCTTCAGACGTTCGACAGTGGACTTGGAACGTCCTTGGACTTTAATTAGGACAATTCTGAATAGAACACATGCGATTTAATCAATTGTTTTGACTGCAGATCACTATGTCTTATTTGTTAAATATGAAGAATGTACTTGCCCTCCGGCAAGTTCCCCCCTGCTTCAAAACAGCAACAATCATCCCCATTCCCAAACAGCAGAAAGTGACCAGCCTCAACGACTGGCGCCCAATAGCCCTAACGCCCATAGGCAGCAAATGCTTCGAAAAGCTGGTTATATCACAGATCCGCCCCACACTCCCCCCGGACCACGACCCGCTACAATTCGCATACCGCCCCAACAGGAGCACAGCGGATGCAGTAGCACACGTGCTCCACACCGCCCTCTCGCACCTGGAGGGGAAGGACACCTATGTGAGAATGCTGTTCGTGGACTACAGCTCAGCATTCAACACCATAGTACCCTCCAGGCTGGTAAGCAAACTCAAGGATCTGGGACTAAGCACAGCGATGTGTGACTGGATCCTGGACTTTCTAACAGACCGCCGCCAGGTGGTGAAAGTGGGCAACCTCACCTCCTCCCCACTGACCATCAGCATAGGAGCGCCACAGGGGTGCGTCTCCAGCCCCTTCTGGTATGACCTCTACACCCACGACTGCGTGGCGACTCAAACTTTGAACACCATCGTGAAGTTTGCAGACGACACAGCGGTCGTGGGGCGGATCTCCAGGAGCGACGAGACAGCCTATAGAAAGGAGGTGGAGGCCCTGGAACAATGGTGCCAGGACAACCACCTCTCTCTGAACGTCTCCAAGACAAAGGAGGTCATTGTAGACTACAGAAGGGGGGGGGCGCACACCCCCCAATCACCACCAACGGCACAGTGGTGGAAAGGGTGGACAGCTTCAAGTACCTGGGAGTCAATATCCACCAGGACCTGACATGGGCCAACCACACCGCCACTGTTGTCAAAAAGGCCCAACAGCGACTACACGGACTCAGGCGCCTGAAGAAATTCGGGCTAAGGCCAAAAATCCTCAGGGACTTCTACAGAGGCACCATTGAAAGCCTGCTGACTGGCTGCTTCACCACCTGGTACGGGAACTGCACCACCATGGACCGCAGGGCGCTAAGAAGGGTGAGGCGCGCGGCCCAGCACGTAACAGGATGTGAGCTGCCAGAACTGCAAGATCTGTACAACCAGCGGTGCCTCAGGAGGTCCCTGAAGATCATCAAAGACACAAACCACCCCCACAACAGTCTGTTCTCCCTGCTACCCTCAGGGAGGAGATACAGGGTCCCAAGAGCACGCACAAATCGCTTGAGGGACAGTTTCTTCTCACAGGCCACGAGACTCCTTAACATATACAAATAGTGTAGTAGCCGTACTGTACCGCACTGTAGATGCTACCATTATGTATGACTAATGTTCAATAGTATGTTTAATTAGGTATACGCTATTTGCACCTAACAGAATGTTATTATGTTTAATTATGTTTAAAGTATGTTCATGCCATTTGCACTATGGGCAGTGAATACGCCACTGTCTGTGTCTTACTGCTTTATTGCTTGTTGCCTCTTGTTTTTTAATATATATCTTTTATTTTTTGCACTATGTTGTAACAGAGCCTACAGCACAAGAATTTCACACGTGATACTTGTACTACGGAGTGACAATAAAAATCTTGAATCTTGAATCTTGAATCTTGAATCTAACCTAACCTGACCCTGCCAGATGGTCGTGCGATAGTGATCTCATGGTTTCGCACAAATCCAACTGCATCTCAAGTTTAGATGTGGTTTGCTCTGCAGTCTCTGCCCCCCCCTCCCCATTTTTTCCCCTTTCCTTTTTGTGTCTGTTTTTCCTCTGCATTATGTTGTGCTTTATTGTATTGTAGTGCTGTTTGTATGGTTTGTGTATGGTATAATTATAAAAAAGAAAAGAAAAAAGTAATGAAGTATTTGCACTTTGTTACTTCCCATCTCTGATTAACGGTGACCTCTGTCTTCCTGGCACCTCAGTTGCGCGTGAACCAGGACGAGCCCATGGATGAGTATCTAGCCCAGCTGGAGGAGGCGCAGGTGGGAGAGGAGGAGCGGGCGGGCCGGGGTTTGTTCCTGGGACCCGGCTTGCCCTGCAAGGAGCAGATGAGGACCAATGTCATCAATGAGATCATGAGCACAGAGAGAGACTACATCAAGCACTTGAAGGACATCTGCGAGGTCAAACATCCTCTCCTCACTCAACAGCTAAAACACATCAAATATATTGTCTTGTTTACATGGCTCCATTAACCCAGCTCCCATTCAGAGAAGTCAGTTTGTGTTCAGGAGGTTGTGTTCAGGAGGTTAGTAGTGAGACAGCTTAGCTAAAAATTCTATAACAAATCTCATATCCAAAAATAATTGAATATGAGAGCATGATAAATGGGCGGGGGCATTGTGGCCACAGCCTATGGAAAATTGTAACTGCAGTAAAGTTGTGTAGACTAGTCTGATATGGATGCTCTTGGTGTCAAATCATACATTTCTTATGATGAGGAATTCAAATATGGAACTTTAGAATTGCTCAGAAGCTTCCTTCTATCTCACAATTCCAGAGGTTAGGTTTGGGCAGTTATGGCAACCACTTATTTTGAGTCTTGAATTGTGAGATAGAATGAAGCTTCTGAGCAATTCTAAAGTTCAAAATTGTAATTCCTTTTTTTGTTGACCTGCCCCACTATAACGGTCATGTTTCATTTTACCCTAGGGTTACATCAAACAGTGTCGTAAGAGGACGGACATGTTCACGGAAGAGCAACTTCGCACCATCTTCGGCAACATCGAGGAGATTTACCGTTTCCAGAGGAAGTTCCTTAAAGGCTTGGAGAAGAAGTTCAACAAGGAGCAGCCACACCTCAGCGAGATTGGCTGCTGCTTCCTCGAGCACGTAAGCAGATTAGAAGAACTTCAATACTTGAAGGTGTGAAAACCCTATAAACGTAAGCATTAGGCATTCAAGATGATGCTGTCAGAAGGGATGCCGTGTGAGTCTCATGAAAACTGGTTTCCAACATTCCCCACAAAATTGCTTTTGCCATTGAATAGTCTGTTTCCTCTGTGGCTTGAGGACAGTTGACATAGTCTCTTCATACCCTCTTTACTACAAAGTCTTACTATACATGTAAAACACACAAGCTAATGTTGATACTATATATAGCATTCTGCGAACATCTCATCATTACTATACTGAATTGCGAGCACATTTTACTATTGGTTAGCTAAAAGAGTGGTGCAGATGAATGAGTCCTTAAACCCGGAAGTTAGCGTCGCCTGGTTCCCTTGTCTAGAAGTCAATGGGATTTTGGTTAGATGCCTGAAATAAGGTCTGTGGTTAACAAAAGTTTATGACCAGAGACCTTTGTGTTCAGCAAGATAATCTTCACAAGTGAACCAAAAAATTATGAAACTTTAAGCGTTTTCTGGCAATCGCAATTAACACAGACCTTATTTAATCATCTAACCAAAATCCACATACAAAAATCCCATTGACTTCCAGACGAGAGAACCCAGCGTGATGCTAACTTTCAGGTTGGCCTAGAAAAATGTCATCCCTGCGGTACTCTATTGGAGTCAGCCTCTAACCTTATCGGTACTACACTGAGCGGCACATGACCACTAGTCTTTATCTTAACCCAAACCATTCCTTAGCTTAACCATTTTTTATCTTCTCTCATCCCACAGCAAACAGATTTCCAGATCTACTCAGAGTATTGCAACAACCACCCCAATGCCTGTGTCCAGCTCTCCAAACTCATGAAGGTCAACAAGTATGTGTTCTTCTTCGAGGCCTGCCGGCTCCTCCAGAAGATGATTGACATCTCCTTGGATGGCTTCCTGCTCACACCTGTTCAGAAGATCTGCAAGTACCCGCTGCAACTGGCTGAGCTGCTCAAATACACCAATCCGCAGCACAGGTGACTTGGAGGTTGTTTATGCATTTGTGCAGGGAAGGCTTTAAAGGTGTGAAGGTTGAGGTCCGGGATGTTGCACTTATGCATTCATAGCAATTACTAGGGCCTTTTGTTCTCTCTCGATTTGCCAGTTTTTGCTCATACTGATTCAGATATCCATGATCCATAATTTATGATATCACAGCATAAATACTTAAATCTCTCTACTGATTCAGATATCCACGATCCATGATTTATTATATCACAGCATCAATACGTACATCTCTCTACTGATTCCAGGAATCTCTGTCCTGTCTGTTTATCACATAATTATGTCGACAACTGTTCGTCCGTTCGACTTCATAGTTGGCAGATGTGTTGCCAAGTGTGGGATTTGGTGTAATTTGGATAAGTGACACGTTCTATGACACGTGCCATGATGGTACGGCATGGTAGGATTGCCTTCTTTACCAGGGAGGGTCTGGTGAGACGAAGGAGGAGCGCGGCCGGGAAAACCACAGGGCCTGAGCCTCCATGCACCGAAGGGTCTTTCAATACTGCGGTGTAGCACTAGCTCTATTGCAGCGGATTGGGTGTGATCAGCCCTTCCGCGGGCAACGTTGCAGACAGAGTAGGAAGGCTCATCCGTAGCGGCTGCTTCCGGGACGCGGGTCGGGGTCTTAATCGGCCTCGGCTGGGTCTACTGGGCGAGGGTGTATGATGTTGAGAGACCCGAAACACCTTACGACCCCAGCTAACATCACTGATCCCAGCGCATGCCGAAGTATGTATTTTGAATTGGATAAGTGACACGTTCAATATTAATACACTTTTACTAAACAAGTGACACGTTCAATATTAATAAACTTTGACTTTGAAGTGACAGTGAGCCAGCAGCTCTGTGGCTGAGCAGTGGGGGCTGTTTGATGTAAACACCGTCACATCACAGCAGGGCGAGGGTCAGACATTAACTCATTCCCCGCCATTGGCGTCTATTAACGTAAAAAAAAATCTTTCCATATTTTATTTTAAAATTTTCAGAACAAAAACAGGCTTAGACAAAAAAACAACATACATACAGTATATCAACATTAATGTTACAACATGGCGCTACCAGCCATGTCAAGTGCTTATGTGCTTGTAAGAGATGTGCGTAGAATCCCATGCAAGGTGTCCATGAAAAGTCAGCTGAGCAAGTTACTTGTCGCTCTTAACCTCATCTAAGTAGGCTAGAAATGGGTCCCAGATAGTTGTGAATGTCCTAAGTGAATTGGTCCTCAGGAACCGGAGTCTCTCCATATGTATACCCCACAGGGGTGAAAGTGGATTGAAATTATTGCCGGTACTACTACCCCAACCTTCATCGCGTCATTGTTCTCGTCCCGCCCCAGCTTCATGCGTCCCTGAACAGATTTTTTTAACACCTGTATGGTGAAGAAATTAGAAACATGTGACATCATGTAGTCTATATAGCAAATGATTTTAAATTGTGCAAGTTAGTAGCCTACTTAATTAACCTGTATACAGTAGTGTGGCACAATTGTGCTTGTGCTTTATGTAAAACAGTTGTCCAATGGTAAAATAAAGGCGAAAATGAAGTGTGGAAACGACAAATAATATGAAAATTATTATTAAAATGAATAAGCAAGAATATGAAAATGGATTAAAAAAGGCACATTTTACATTGCATTTTGCAAATCAGCATTCATTCATCAGTCTTCCATTTGTCAATTTAATTAATTTAATTAAAATTGCTCATTTATAAGCATTTTTATTAATATAGGTTTATAAATAGTTTTATCAAACGGCTCATTTAAAAGCATTTTTTTCTTCTAGAAGCCGTCTGGAAGGTGAATATGTACAGTAAATTAAGTACATTACTGAGAATTACTGCTTGGATAAAGCTTTTGTATACATAATGCAGGGGACACAGAGGGAAAAAGCACAGTATTGTGCACAGAAGAAATCCATGCAGTCAGCAGAGAAATCCTTATCCAAGGCAAAAGATTCCCAGCAAGAATCAAAGAACAAGGGGGCATGGTGGTGCAGTGGTAAGCGGTGTCGCCTCACAGCTAGAAGGTCCTGGGTTCGATTCCCACCTGGGACGCTGTGAGCGCTCAAGGAATGCGTGCCCGTCCGCATGTCCTCGAGTGCCCGCCGCCCAGGTGGGGTCGTCAAAAGGGCCTTTCTGTGTGGAGTTTGCATGTTCTCCCCATGCCCCCTGGGGGTTTCCTTCATATAGGAACCCCTTCACCAAAACATGCAATATCCTGGTCGCTGATGTGGTGCCTCCTCTGGTCATTCGGGGCGCCTCTTCGGAGGGAGGGGAACACGTTGGAATAGCGTGATCCTCCCATGTGCTATGTCCTACCGGTGAAGCTTCCCCTGTCAGGTGAAAAGAAGCGGCTGGCTACTGCCCATGTCTCGGAGCAGGGGCGGACTGGGATCATAATTCAGGCCGGGCATTAGATACCAAGCAGGCCAGGCCGATACGGGCAGATGCGCGTGCCGGCGTCCGAAGGGCGGCGACGAAAAATTTGGGCCGTTTGAAGCTCAATTTGGGCCGTTTGAAGCCCAATTTGGGCCGTTTGAAGCCAGATTTGGGCCATTTGAAGCCCAATTTGGGTCGTTTAAAGCCAGATTTGGGCCGTTTGAAGCCCAATTTGGGTTGTTTGAAGCCCAATTTGGGCCGTTTGAAGCCCAATTTGGGCCAAGTCCAATTTTACAATGAGATGCACCCACTTTAACCCTGAATAAAGTAATAAAACCACTAGTAAACCAGTAGGCAGCGCCTGGCCTGCTGTTCAGTGAGTGGCCTGACTGCGGGCACAATTTTTTTTTTTTTTTTTTTTGCAGGCCAGGCCACCGGGCATTTGCCCGATGTGCCCGATTATGCAGTCCGCCCCTGTCTCGGAGGAAGCATGGAGCCAGTTTCGGCTCTCCCCAGATTGGCAGAGGGTGGAGCAGCAACCAGGATAAATACATTAAAATTAGCACTGACAGGGGATAAAAATGGGATACAAAATCTGGGGGGGGGGGGGGGGGGAATAATCAAAGAATCAAAGAACAGACACCGCATTGGGCACTGGGCAGACAAGACAATCAAATGCCATCTTGAAAACATTCCTGGATGAACGATGAAGGTTTTTTTGCACATCGGAGGCGCCATGAAACCATGCGGAAAAGCACCCTCTCTCTCTTCTCTCTCGCTCTCTCTCACTCTCTCTTTCCCTCTCCCAGAGGCTCCCGTTAAAATGTTGAAAGCTGAAGTGTCGGTATCTCCATAATTACAAAGATCACGAACATTGCTCTATGAGCATTAAAAGGACATGTGAAAGGACCTACATGGTTTCAGGCACACAAAGGCCCTTTAAGCCTAAAGTCCACTTTAGGCTTCACACTGCACAGTCAATTAACAACATGTGCTCCTGATGTGCTGCCGCATGCAATGTCCATGGATCTGACATCATGCTGGGAACGGGAACAGGCTTTTGTAGAATTTAGAAGCAATTTATAAGAAAAGTAACTGTTGTTTATGTTGACATAACATCAGCAGATGTGTTTCCTTTTGGAAATGCGATCGTGACAGCTTCTGTTCTGTGGGTTTTGATTGACAGGGAGGCAGGCAGCTGCTGTGTCACTCTGTCTCTCTCTTCCCTATTAACTCATTGAGTGCCAAGGACGTCGATCGACGTCAAAGTAAATAGTGACGTAGAGTGCCAAGGACGTCGATCAACGTCAAATGCGTTTTTTGACGGTGGGACGTGGATCAAAGCCTCAGGCATCTCCTGTACAAATATGGGAGCTATTGAAGGTGTATAACCTATTTTACGGACTCATTAGGTGGCGACAGTGCTCTCCAGATTAGAGAAAGGTCCGGAAAACAGCAGGAAAAAGCCGTGATCAAAGAGAAACCGATGCATGCTGCAGCCAGAGCCATATAGATTGCTCTGTCTGGAGCTGACGTTGGCTGCGAACAGCAGTCAATCCGCGCCCACAACTGAGCCCCTCTGCCTCTGTCTGTCTGTCTGCATAGTTTATCCACACGATTAGCCGCCAGAAAAGCAGCACCCGACGCCAAACCATTCTCAGCAGTCCGGTTTGGCTCTTCCGTGTCGCGCTGGGAGCCGGCGCACAAAAACGGAGCACTTCGAAAATAGAGTGGGTGCGTGTTAGGCTGTGTGTTAGTGTGGGGAGGAGTTTGCAGGTGAGGAGGGGAGAGGGGGGTGGGGCACGCAGGGCATCACACAACTACACCACGTCACTACATCAGAAAATATTATCTTCAGAGTCAGTGAATGTGCTTGAAATGCTTCATTTCACAAAAGGCGGAATAACTCAGCTTCTAATTTGAAACGCCTGTATTTGCTCAAAACGACCTATCTTCTCCGGCTCATAACTAAAGAACGGAAAATGGTATCAATAAACTTTTTTTTGCTGATGATACAATAGAGCCAGCTCGTTCTTTGTGCGTGTTCGGTGTTTACATAGTAATATCACACAATATTCTGTGGGCCTCGAGAAATCACTGAAAACGCTCTGAAACTCTGGCACTGGGAGCGTCCGTTCTCCAAAAGTGGCTGGCACTCAATGAGTTAAGGGTGCGGCGTTCAGGCACGGAATATTTTACCGAAGCACCGGATCGTTCAGGTCCACTTTCACCAGTGATAACCCAGACCATGTCTGTCAGTCACAGCTGAAAAGAAGGTGGAGAGCGGGACTTCCACTCCTTCAGAATGAGTCTCTTGGCGACAGTCTGACTACTACGTCAGAGACTGTTGTACAGCCGTAGGGAGGAGCAGAGAGGATTCTGAGCAGCCGAAGATGGCGAGTTCCACCTCCGGCTGAAGGGTTATTTTATTCACCTTATTCAGCACGCCCACTTTTTCTCTCTTCTGTGTTCGACGCAATTGTATTTGTTCTTCCAGTTCAGCTCTAGTTGGCGGCCAATTTCAAAACAAAACGTCACTATGAATGAATGAAATTTGGCAACATTCAGAAGCTACACTGCGGCCAACTTCATGTTCATAGCATTACTGCTGCGAGGAGCCGATGGCTGTACCCGGTCGGCATTTAACGTTAGTTACAAAAGCACGTCGACAGTGTTTTCTCACTGCCAGTAAGCCTACAGTAGGGTTTGACAGATACTAGCTAGTCCGACCGGTCAGCACAGCCAGCGCTCTGTCCTGGCTGCTCGTTAAATATTTCCAAATAGGCGTTATTCTGATAAACTGGTCACATACTGTATTTGGAATATGTTCTCACCCGAAAAAATATTAAAACTTTAAAACAGTTTGTTTTTTTGCTTGAAAACAGATTTTTGGCAAGTCTAAAAATGACTACGGTAGGCGTAATCTACTTCCGTGTCTAAAATGGAAAGACGATTACAAAATGACGTCATGCAGAAACGTCCTTATATGGACAAAGAATAAGATGAATAGGAGTACCAATCAAATATTTTGGCCCAGAATCCAGATAGTGAAGGACAAAACCAAAAAGCATGGGATAGAGTGTACACCTATCACATAGTGGTGAGACAGAAGGGTAGATCTTGTGCAACCTGGACTTGGAATAATTACCTGACCTTAAATTGGACATTAACGTTATTTAAGAGACAACGCCTCCCCGCCATTGCCGTCATGGGACGTCAATAGGTGTTTTCACCGTCATGTGAAAGATGGCTGTCTTACTCACCTTGTGAAATACTATAGCACGTCTAGAGTGGTACAGAAGCGACCACGATTGTCTACAGAACCAGGAAGCAGAGAAAAGCAACAATCTCCCGTCAGAAAAGCTCCATAAAACAGCTAAGCCACGGACTTACAGTGGGGCAGCCTGTCACTCAAACGTGAAGGATTTTATTTTCAACATGTCCAAAAGTCACTTGTCCTCAGGAATTAGTAATCCAATTCCTAAACTCTTACACCGTGTAAATTTCACCCGGTAGATTTGCTCCTGACCTCCGTACACAGACAACCAGTCGGCCAGTATCCGCCATCAGAGACTTTTATTCGGTTCAGGACCCGTGGAGATGACTTAATTGACAAAAATGCATTTTTCTCAGCTTTTTGGGGAGAGACAGCCGTTTTCAGTGAACACTACCTTCAAGTGTCAATAACTAAAGGTTTTTCTGAGTACTATAAATAGTAGAATAGCTGCAATTTTTTGTCACTGTACTGAATTTTGTATCAATATTGTTGAAGTTGCCAAAAGGCATCAGAAGGTGTCAAAATATTCAGTTAATAGAATTGGTACTATAAGCTTTCATATATATATATATATATATATATATATATTAGAGATGCGTGGATGAGCTTTTATGCCATCCTAATCCGCGTGTATGCATGAACCGTCCGCCCGCCATAAATCCACGCAAATTATTTCATACTATTTATAGATCCGCGCCCGCCATGCACCCAACGATATAAACGCTATAAAACGCTATAACAGGAGCGAACTTACGGTTTCTGCTGCCGTTGGTGCGATCGCTGCAGTCCAAGACTCCAAATAAACTTCCATGCTGTATTATGTCCAGTCCACCACTTGCCCTCATGTACTGTAGTTTACTTGGCTAACGCTATAGCTTTAAGTTTAGTTTACTTGATTGCCTCATTGTATGGGAAAATACGAACGCGTCTTCTCTTCAAACACGTCTTCAGCGGAGACTCCTTTTTGAGGGTGACATCATTGACCATATATGGACGAAAAGTGGAGCCTAGCGACCTAGCACATGGCTATTGTTGTAGTAGTAGTAGTAGTAGTAGTAGTACTTTGGGGGATCTACAATATATATATATATATATATATATATATATATATATATATATATATATATATATATATATATATATATATAGAACCGATTTAGAACTGGCATCAGTATCAAACATGTTACATGATACTCGGCCTTAGACACTAACTGCATACTGTATAACTATCTAATCCTTAGGGACTACAAAGATGTGGAGGCTGCCTTAAATGCTATGAAGAATGTGGCCAGGCTCATCAACGAGAGGAAGCGGCGCCTGGAGAACATTGACAAGATCGCCCAATGGCAGAGCTCCATAGAGGACTGGGAGGTGTGGAATGGGCAGGGCATGTTGCACAGTGATCTCTGTTTGCACGATTCAGTTCAATTGACCTTTCCTAAGTCTCACCCCTTTTTGCTCTGTGTTCCAATAACAGTTGTGCAAGCTTGTAGCAGCCTATGGAGCCAGCCTAGAGTGCGTGATGTCACAATTCACTCTAGCGGACTTTCCAGGCTGCAGTTTTTACTAAATTCACACATTTTTAAACTGACAGTTCACACAACCTTAACACATCAAACCCTTCAGCTACTTCTGTTCTGACTCAGGATGTCAAAATATAAGTGATGCGATGTATAGTTTTTGAGATATTATAATTTGTTTTACCCTATAGAGCATTGCATAGCATAGGCTAAAAATGTTCCACCCTTCCCAAAGGTTTTTGTATCTTTTGAACAGAAAATGACAAATGCATTCAGATTAATGTTCTGTATTACCCACAACATGCTGGATAGTCCACACACTCTTAGTTTCTCTCTAATTTGAACATAAAATGGTGAAAAAGGCAAGTATTTCTGAGAGAACTGATTTTAAGACTATTTTCGATTAAAATCTTAAAGGTTTTCTGTTAATTTAAAATATTGACTACAAGTAAGTATAACATGATTCATACTATCTGAATGAACACATTCTCCTCTTTAACATGATGTATAAACTTTTATTATATTGTCTGAGCACACAGCAAGCAGTTATACACACAAACACCTCTGTTGCTCTCTACACAAAAAGTTGACGTAGTTCTGACCTAGGGTTGGGGCTTAGGAAAGGTCAATTGTAGTAGGTGTGAGTAACATGTAATGAGTGTGTATGTCCCTGTGTGCAGGGTGAAGATGTCCTCAGCAGGAGTTCTGACCTGATCTTCTCGGGGGAGCTGACCAAGCTGTCCCAGCCTCAAGCCAAGAGTCAACAGAGAATGTTCTTCCTCTTTGACCATCAGATGGTGTACTGCAAGAAGGTGCTGAAGGCTGCTCATTTTACAGCTGCAATAGATAGCCAAAGCCAGGGGCGGTTTTAGACTCTTTTTGGGTGGGCTTGAGATAGTCTCAGCCCACCCTGGAAGATAGAGGGTAAAAAAATAAAAAAAATAAAAATAAGAATAGCTGGCCCTCCTCTATTCATCGCTCATTCATGCTTTAAAGCCATAAAAATGATAATAATAATAATGGTATTGGTGATTAGTGCATGCAACATATGACCTTTATTTTGAAAATATGGTTAGGTCTAGAGGAAGTTACTCATCTGCACTCCTGGAAAATTGATCACCCAGGAAATAAGGAAGTGTTCCATTTCTCCATCAGCAAGCCAAGGTAGATTAAGTCTCTTTTCTATAGTGAGTAAGGTGTTAAACACCATGATCATTGAGTTGGTTGAAAAACGAAGTCTTTATTATGCCTCCGCCGGCGAAGCCAGGCCGAAGGCATTATGGATCCGGGTTGTCCGTCCGTACGTACGGCCGGCCGGCCGTCCGTACGGCCGTCCGTACGGATGTCAACGCCATATCTGAGGAACGCCTTGACGGAATTTCATCAGATTCGCCTTAAACATTCACTTAGGCTCAAGGATGATCTGATTAGATTTTGGTGGTCAAAGGTCAAAGGTCAAGGTCACTGTGACCTGTCGAACGCCATTTTCAAGCTTGTTTACGCGATATCTGAGGAAAGCCTGGATGGAATTTCATCAGATTCGCCTTAAACATTCACTTAGGCTCAAGGATGATCTGATTAGATTTTGGTGGTCAAAGGTCAAAGGTCAAGGTCACTGTGACCTCTCGAACGCCATTTTCAAGCTTGTTAACGCGATATCTGAGGAACGCCTGGACGGAATTTCATCAGATTCGCCTTAAACATTCACTTAGGCTCAAGGATGATCTGATTAGATTTTGGTGGTCAAAGGTCAAAGGTCAAGGTCACTGTGACCTCTCGAACGCCATTTTCAAGCTTGTTAACGCGATATCTGAGGAACGCCTGGACGGAATTTCATCAGATTCGCCTTAAACATTCACTTAGGCTCAAGGATGATCTGATTAGATTTTGGTGGTCAAAGGTCAAGGTCACTGTGACCTCTCGAACGCCATTTTCAAGCTTGTTAACGCGATATCTGAGGAACGCCTGGACGGAATTTCATCAGATTCGCCTTAAACATTCACTTAGGCTCAAGGATGCTCTGATTAGATTTTGGTGGTCAAAGGTCAAAGGTCAAGGTCACTGTGACCTCTCGAACGCCATTTTCAAGCTTGTTAACGCGATATCTGAGGAACGCCTGGACGGAATTTCATCAGATTCGCCTTAAACATTCACTTAGGCTCAAGGATGATCTGATTAGATTTTGGTGGCCAAAGGTCAAAGGTCAAGGTCACTGTGACCTCTCGAACGCCATTTTCAAGCTTGTTAACGCGATATCTGAGGAACGCCTGAACGGAATTTCATCAGATTCGCCTTAAACATTCACTTAGGCTCAAGGATGATCTGATTGGATTTTGGTGGTCAAAGGTCAAAGGTCAAGGTCACTGTGACCTCTCGAACGCCATTTTCAAGCTTGTTAACGCGATATCTGAGGAACGCCTGGACGGAATTTCATCTGATTCGCCTTAAACATTCACTTAGGCTCAAGGATGATCTGATTAGATTTTGGTGGTCAAAGGTCAAAGGTCAAGGTCACTGTGACCTCTCAAACGCCATTTTCAAGCTTGTTAACGCGATATCTGAGGAACGCCTGGACGGAATTTCATCAGATTCGCCTTAAACATTCACTTAGGCTCAAGGATGAACTGATTCCATTTTGGTTATCAAAGGTCAAAGTTCAAGGTCACAGTGACCTAACAAATGCCATTTTCAAGCTCGGTAACGCCATATCTCAGTAACACATTGACTAAATTTCTTCACATTTGGCTCAAATATCCAATTCTGCACAGAAACGCCTTGATGCAATTTCTTCCAATTTGGCTCCAACATCCACTTGGACTCAAGAATGAACTAATGGCGGAGGCATAAGTCCGCGTTGCGGTCGTTCTAGTTTTAAGTTATATTTTGTAAATGAACTTCTTCATTAGTCAACCAGAGTTTACTATGAAGTGAATGCGGGCAACATCATCCATGCAGTGGTGGCCCAATGGTTAGAGAAGCGAGCTTGTGACCGGAAGGTCGTCGGTTCAATCCCCGGGACCGGCAGGATAAATCTGGGTGAGGAAAGTGAAAAAGGCAGCGCTTGCCCCTCCCTCATTACCACCACTGAGGTGCCCTTGAGCAAGGCCCTTAACCCCAACTGCTCCAGTGGAGCTGATCAGTGGCCAGCAGATCAGACTGTGGTTGTACTGGTCAGCTTCCAGGTATGAATGTGTGTGTGAATGTGAACAGGGCACTCCTGAAAAAGAGAGCATGGCTCTCAGTGAGACTCCCCCTGTATAAATAAAGGTAAAAAAACAAACAAAATCATGCATCTAATGTATTGGGTACCTGTGATCATCATTGTGGGGCTACTGAGCTGAGGTGTAAACTAGGCTACTAAGCTGTTTGTTAATTGATCTGTTGTTATGCAAATGCAGACTAGCATAATGCTAAGTGGCCAGCCATTTTGGTAATGTGTAAAATCGTAGCCTATGTTTAGAATAGCCACTGATATGCCTGTTGCAGTGTTGCTTGCTATGTGTGAAGAAGGTTAGCTTTATTCATGGTTGCATATAGTTTATAAAGTTAATTCCTTTAACTTCTTTCGTACCTCATTAACCTCAAGTCACTCTTAGATTATTGTTTTATTGATTTTGTGTGGAGGTGGAGAACAGAGGAACTGTGAGAAGAAGCTGTATCTGCTAAGAAGTAGACACACACAGAAGAAGAAGAAGAAGAGTGAATCTGATGAATTGATTAAGCTTTCTTCATAGATCTAGTCTCTTCATTTTGATCTCAAAGTGCACCAGATTGATCAATTTTTACTTTAAAATGTACACAATTTTCTTCCGGGGGGCATGCCCCCAGACCCCCCGAGGGGGTCTGCAGTGCACCATATACATTATTTGGGGGCTGAGCCCACCAAAAGGTGTCATCCTAAAACCGCCCCCGGCCAAAGCCACGCCCTCTTCCGCGTTCAGCAAATGAACCAAGTAGGGCAGTCTTCTAAAAGTCGACTATTCGATCATCAGTCAAGAGACCCATGAGTCAACGGAGATTCCTCTCCAGTCATTTTTTTCCTCTCTCCCTCCCCTCCAGTCAGTGTGGTGTGCTGTGCTCTTAAAATACTGAACACCACGTCGTCAAAGTTGGCACATGTCTTAATTATAGTCAGTTTCCCGCTGGATGTGTCATTACATTATTAATATCTCACCTGGATAAGCTCAAATGATGTTGTTTATATTATCAGTCCGGCTTGGAAGCACTCTCTGCCGGCCGAGCAGACGCGCATGCCGCGGGGGTGCGCGGAGCACGAGCATTGGGATTCCCACTCAGACAGAGCGGCCTTGTCATGGGGATAAGAAGAGTCTGACTGTCGTTACGTTAGCATTACTTTATTCTCATCAGAAACCACTTCGATTTGCATGTTTAAACAAGTTTGCAGCCTTGACGCTTTGTCCCGTCCCTTGTGCGTCGCTTGTTACTAACATGGTACCCTTGAGCGACCCATGAAACGACTTGGGCTTTCCGACTAAAGTCAATGTCAACCCATGGAAGTCATCTTTGACACTTATGGCAACTGCTCCCCCATTAGCCTAACTGCTCCCCCATTAGTCAACTGCTCCCCCATTAGGGTCTGGGGAGAGAAGCTAACCTCTCCCAGACCCTAACCCTAAACCTAACCTCTCCCACCCCCCACGCCTAAACCTAACCTCCCCCAGACCCTAACCCTAAACCTAACCTCTCCCACCCCCCATGCCTAAACCTAACCTCCCCCAGACCCTAACCCTAAACCTAACCTCTCCCACCCCCCACGCCTAAACCTAACCTCCCCCCAGACCCTAATGGGGGAGCAGTTGACTAATGGGGGAGCAGTTAGGCTAATGGGGGAGCAGTTGCCATAGAGACACTGCGTAACGCGTCATCATTCAGAAACCACACCCAAGATGGGGGAAAACACAAACTCCTCTCCAATCCTGGCGTTCTCCTATGTCACATGCATGGTTGCGTGTTGCACCAAAAGATTGTATATACGGAAGATGAACACTCCAACTTATTTCTTGACAGCTAGATCCACATTTTTCTTCTCGCCAATTCTCAATGGCTTCCTTGTTTTGCTCAGGAGTACAAAACTTTAACTGCCGATTTTTTACATTTGTTTTCTGCGCAGCCCACCACACAACAGCTTTTAGCTATGTTTAATTCAAGGAAAATGACGCTGGTGTGTGGAAATGAACGGAGCTCTTCCCCCGTGATGGGCGTGGCCTATTACATGCAGTGTCTCTATAAGCGTCAAAGATGACTTCCATGGGTTTACATTGAGTTTAGTCGGAAAGCCCAAGTCGTTTCATGGGTCGCTCAAGGGTACCATGTTAGTAACAAGCGACGCACAAGGGACGGGACAAAGCGTCAATATGCTACGCGCTCAGAGTGAGAACGTGTTGATCAGAAATACACAGCGCGTCTGCCCGTGTGTCTTTTCCGGGTGTCCTCGCTGGGGGGGTACAGAAGGAGGTAGGGGAGGAATTTCGAGGTTTGAGTGACAGATTGAGGGCGAATGGCATTACGAGAATTACTCACAAGCTCGTTTTAATGCTTTTCCATTGGTTGCATTTTGTAAAACCCACACAGACGTGAAGGGTGACCAGTGGCATTTGATTCATGACACTACGCTATGTTCCCTCCCACGACGCTACAGTATGTTCCCCCCTCCCCCCATCTAAATGGATAAGTTATTTCTTCTTTAGACTTATTTAGGGCTTATTAGTCTTGAGAAGAACTGTAGCCTAGGCATTGGACATGTCATTTCAAAGCAGCGACAATGTCCTTTACACTTTAATTTGTTTATTCATGTAGGCTACATGTTGTTGTTTTAATGTTTAAAGGGTAAAAAAAGGGTAACGGCCTAATTTAAAAAAGAAATACGTGTCCTGCCTGTCTCATTCAGACTCCATTATCCCGATGTCGGCAATTCAAAATATGCCGCAATTGACTGTTAATGTGGTGATGAAAATAATCACTGAAGATATTCTAAAAAATGAAAGAAAAAAGAATAGTCCAATATTCATATTGGACAGTTGAATCCGAGTCGACTGGCAGAATCCTGAGTTGAGGACGCGCCTAGAACCAAGGGCTTTCATCTGCCATTGATTTTTCCATCTACATTTTGTAAAATGTTTATAAAAATAGTTTTACTTGGTCAAACCAAGTGATTCAGCTATATTTAGAATCAGGAGAGCCATAGAACATTTCACTCAGACCATAACTAAAAACTGAATCGCTTGGTCTCTACTTTTGCCATCCCTTCTGTCATTGTTTACAGTCCGGCGACATCTCATATGCAGCTATTTATTATTATTATTAGCCGAAATGTTGCCTGGACCTACAATCGATCAGCTCCAAACAATAACCACAGCGCACGGAAGTGGAAGTCTTGGCCCAGACATCCACTATGCAGTGGAAAACCCGAAATATCGGCCATCTGTCCCAGCTCTGAGCACCGAGATAGACTCTGGGTGCCCAGATTGTCTCTCAAATAACTTAAATTTGAAGTTATAGCATTTTTATCCAATGGCAGTTATCAGCATGGCCTGACAGCATGCTCTGCCTGGTTTGTTGCATCACCCATTTCCCTGGTTACAGGACCTTCTGCGTCGGGACATGCTGTACTACAAGGGCCGGGTGGACATGGATCAGATGGAGGTGGTAGACATGGAGGATGGCAAGGAGAAAGACTTCAACATCAGCGTGAAGAACGGCCTGAAACTGCGCTCGCTGCCCGGAGACGAGGTCCACCTGCTGTGTGCCAAGAAGCCCGAGCACAAACAGCGCTGGCTCCGAGCCTTCTCTGACGAGAGGAGGCAGGTCCAGCACGACCGCGAGACAGGTCAGATAGACACTTAAATTCCGCTTAAAGGAATACACTAGAGTTTATGGGAGACTGTGCTATTGGTCAACTTACCCATTAAGAGATGAGAACACAGACACCAAAGTCATCCATGTGCTCCATGCTAACACTTAGCAAACCTATGTTGAGAACAGAAAAATAAATGGTAAAAATAATAAATAAAAATGCTTCCATACTGCTCACCTGGCATAATCCAAGTCTCCACAAGCCCTGAGATGCCAAATTGACTTGAAAATGCGTCATTTACGCATACGTCATTTACGCATGTTTTTAGCTGAAATCTGCTGCTGGAAGTAGTGCACGTCCAGTACCATTGACTACCATTCATTGTGCTAAAGCAGTGATATTCAACCCGAGGCTCTAGAGCAGGGGTGGGCAACATTATTTTTCCTGAGGGCCATACTGATTTACATCAAGTAGCCTAAACAAAGGGCCACACATTGGAGATTATACCTGCCAACACTCCTGATTTTCGTGGGAGTCTCCCTATATTTAACCCTCTCTCCCATTGTGATTGGTAATTTCTTGTTAATCTCCTGATATAATAGTGATACAAATCCAATGGCTTTAGCAGATGAGATTTATTAACATAATTCTGCCTTTTATTGAGTTTTTGGGGGTCGTTCTGTTTTCCTTTGAGTCCGGCCCTAGGGCCGCATTTTGCCCCAGGCCCCAGGGCTGCAAGAAATGACTGTAGAACAGTCATTTCTTACACATGAGATTACTTTTAGCCAGGGCTTAAAATTCGGCGCGGGATTGCGAGATTTGCGCATCTTTTTGGAAATTCCCGCATATTTTCAATTTATAAAGGGGGAGTAATCCCGCAATGGTTTACGCCAGGGGTTTCAAACTCACGGCCCGCCACGCCACTTGATATCAAGTTATAGTGAAATCAGGCCCGCACCTCCGCTCGTTGTAAAACACAGAGCGCGCTCCCGAGGCGCGTAGACGAGGCGCTGCCAAGCCGCACTTCACACCAGCGTTGCCAGATAATTTTCCATAGATGTGCAGTTCCTTGGGCGGTTTTGTGTGCATTTTGGTGGGTTTTGAACTCTTTGTGCTGGAAACCGTCAGCAGTATCTGGCAACACAGCTTCACACTCCAGGCCAGCCAGCACGGGATCATCACTGCATGTAAAATCCACCTCATTAGAAGGTGATTTGGTTCACCCGAGTGAAAAACCAAGTGGAAAGAAAAACATTTGCACGCTAAAATGTCTTTTGTTGAGAAGTGAACATGTCGCTGTCGAAAGGCAAAAGAAAGGTTGATGACGAGCACAGACAGTTTCAGGAGAAGTGGGAGAGTGATTATTTTTTTGTCGAGGTCAAAGGGAATGCCGCAAAGAGAAAATCGCCGTACTAAAATAATATAACCTGTCCTGAAGTGAATAAGAATAAGCAGGGATGCAAACTAGTCACCTTTAGGTAACAGTGAGTCACCTTTTTCATCCCAAAATAGGGCACTTAAGTGAATGATTTTGTGTCTGCTCTGGTATCTGTCACCTTTTTCACCATGACTTTGCATCCCTGAATAAGAGTCTAATAATTACTATGTGTTTTGTCATTGTGTTTTATCTGGAGACTAAGCAGCCATGGGCTTTTGATTGTATTAAAGCCTTTATAAGACACATAGCCTATTACTTTACTAAAACACTCATATCATATTATAATACCCCAGGTGTGCATAAACTACAGGTTAAGTAAAGACAAAAATGTGAAATTATTATTTGGTATCGTATCTGTTATTGGACAGGAGAAGCAGATATTTACCGGTTATCGTATCGGCTGAAAAAATCCCCCTATGGGCTCTATCGTTGCAACGGCCTAAAAACAGCGCTTAGCGCCAGGCGGTAACTGTCTGCCTTTCCGAAACCCTGCCACTCCGAACGTTAACTTCCATTATTCGGACTGGCGGTCCTTCACCTTTTTTTCATAGGTCCCACCATTACGAAAATTCTTGCCTTCATTATTCGAAATGTCGGCCCTTCCTCTTTTTTCTAAAGGATCCGCCATTCCGAAGTTTGGATATTGTGGAATATGGCACAAAAGTACAGACATTTCAGTCGCACACTGTGCGTCTCAGCAGCGCAGCAGTAGCCTATTAGAACTGGGCTTTTACTGATGCTTTCTGAAGGCTATTTACTTGATTAGACTTCTATTTTCGTTAGGATATTATTTTTTTCGCTATTGTTTAATTGTTTTCAGTTAATCAGGCAAGCTTATCCTATTGGAATTTATAATTATTTCGTATGACATTTTACACAGCTGCAGGGCGCATGGAGGGACAACAGAATTTTAGGCTATGTTCCCGCGGGCGTGTCAGCATGTGTGTGCGCTGCTCTCTAAGCAGGGTGTGTGCGTTGTGCACCCGCCTATAGAGACACATAGCCTATTACTATCTTGCACATTGTGGAGTTAGAGGGAGCACCAACAACATCTTTGAACAACACGTCTTTATTTTAATTTTGTTGGGCTCCACAATCATTTTGAGGATTCGAGGCAACAGGCAACCCATTTAGCAGCATCTGAGAGAGGTGCCTGTCTGAACGAGGTTCAGCTGCCTGAATGTGAACTGGAAGTCAAATCAAGTTCGGAGTGGCGGACCTTATGAAAATCGGAGTGGCGGGATTTCTGAGGGAATATTTCTGAGTGCCGATATTTCTGAGTGGCGGAACGTCGGAGTGGCAGCACGTCGGAATGGCGGCATGTAACCGCGCCAGGCGCAGCACAGATTAGTGGGTGTGGACCAGCGCACTCAATATTTTGGTGTCGGCGCTACATGCTGCCTTAAGCATTATAACCACGCCTTTTAAGCGTAAAGTTATGCACAACCTGCTCATTGGAGAAGTGCAGTAAACAAATCACAAGCTTCCCTTTTAAGCTCCAATTCCACAGAGCGATCCAGTCCGGCTTCAGAAAAGCCGAGGCGCTCTGAGCTCCCCCCTCCCTCTTCCATCCCCTCCCCGGCTGTCTCCATATATATTATTCCATTATTATGCTTCTCAAACCAATCTCACTGCAGTTTAAATACTGCAAGCATGTAAATATGCTACACTATAGCAAGATCAAAGTGAAAAGAATGTTCTAAACGCATCGGCTAGAAAAATATAGCCTATCCCTATGTCATGATGAGATTAGATTGGTGAAAGTTTGTCCAGAATTATATCGTTTTCTCTCGCTACCCTTTCTTCTCCCCTACTGCACAGGTAGGATGATGCACATAAATATAGCCTACATTATGTAAAGTCATTGCATAAATGTGTTTTTATTGTAAAAGTAAAAGTAAATGTGAAGTAAGCCAAGTCTTATAGAAGCGGACATCACAGTAGGACATCACAGTAGAACCGTGTGACGGCTGTCACTCATCTAAATCACGTTAAATCTGCGAGGGATATACAGTATACAGTATACCACTATGTTTCACATAGGGTTGTGTTTTGATTTCTATGTTTTATTTTGTCCAATATTGAAATGTTCTAGAATTGCATGTTGTGTTAACAGAAACATTATTTATATCTACCACTTAGCCTATTTAGGCTGATTTGGTTGCTATTTCTTATCGAAATGTATTAGCCTCAATGCATGCTGGGAGATTTCACAAGTGGCTCAACAGCCTCTGAATGACAGGGGCTCAAAACTATGATATAACAACTTTTTTTCCATCGGTCTTTGTGCCTGTCTGACGCGTGAGAGAGAGAGAGAGAGAGAGGGGGAGAGAGTGTGAGATCGGCAGAGGAGAGCTGTGCGTAAATACGCACAGTAATATCCGCAGCGCACTGAATAAGGCCTGGTTTTGAAAGGCGCTAAGCGCTAAATTAACGCCAGGGGGGAAGATATCGTTAGGCCGGTATTTAAGGCCGAAATGCCCATTCTGGCCTATTCTGGCATTGCGCCATGCCTCTTCGGCGTAAAGCGCATTTCGGGGCCTAAAACCATGATGCTTTCTTCCCGAGGCAGGCGCAAGGCGCATTTTTTTGCGTTTAACGCGTTTTAGCGCCTAAGGCCAGTGGGAAGATAGGGGGCTATAAATCCCCCCTATCTGAAGAACATAAGGGGGGAATTCCCCCCAGTTTGCAAAGTGAATTTTAAGCACTGTTTAGCCTTTTAGTCATAAAGATGATTGAAATATAGCCTATTCCATATTCCAGACTGAAATGTTATAACAGAAGTAGAGTATTGGCCAGAATGACATGAACATTTGGACACTTATTCAGCGGGTATCGTGCATGTTGCATTCAGGTGCACTGTAATTTTATATATATATATATATATATATATATATATATATATATATATATATATATATTTCTTCTTTTGCAATTCCATCGCGGGCCGTATTTTGCCCATGTGTGCTCTAGAGCAGTGGTTCTCAACTGGTGTAGCCTCAGGACCCACTATTTTCCTTGTCATGAAGTCGCGACCCAAAATTCGGATTTTTTTTTTAAACCACTCAAATTTATTGCGCAAAAATTAGCGCATTAATTTAATACACAATGCCTTCATGCACTGTTATAAACCTCAAATGAACAAAAAAGTGCAACAGAAGTGCAACTAGGGCTAAAAACCAATTGAAATAAGGCAGACTTGAATTACAGGCCTATATGTTTTTAAATTTAAACAAGTCAAACTGGTCATGCTCAGAAAGTCTTATTTGAACTCTATGAAATATGAAATAAAAGGCAGACTTATCTTGAATTACATGCCTATATGTTTTTAAACAAGTTAATAATAATAATAATAATAATAATAATAATAATAATAATAATAATAATAATAATAATAATAAAACAAGTTAACCTGTAGCCTGTACTACAAAGCAAGATTAGTGGTTTAGCGAGGTAACTTCAGGTTTAACCCTGGTTTAGCCGTACTACAAAGCAAGTTAACTTCTAATCACCATGGCAACTCATGCTGCAAAGCTAACCTGGTCCCGACCAGGTTAGCTTCAGAGGATAAGATCAAAATCCATGACAGACCCATATAATCGGCTCTCTGGAGTCACTCACCATTCATATAAGATCGCCATATGAAAAATAGATTGCAGTCAACTGAGAATAGAACAAGAAAAACATTTGTGGCTCTGTAGGCTACATAATTAAATTAAGCCTACTTACCACTTTATGTCTTAACAGCTCAACGATGCGTGGAGAAATATGATCACTATTAATCACGCAGCGCATATCATACACAGAGCCTCAAATGGAGTGAGGGTGATATGCTCCTACATGCCAGAAAAGCCTATAGCCTACATATAATATAGATATGGGATAAATATGGGATAGCCCCAATAGGCTACTAAATATGCAGGCTACTCTTGCATGTTTCAGCTGGAATTGTGTCCTGTAGGCTGTATTCCAATATATGAGCAAAAATAGGCTAGTTTTTATCAATGAAAACTATGCCCGCATCGTCTCAATTCAGTTCAGCAGTTTTCTCTTTTATATTAGGCATCAGCATTATCATTATTTTATATATTAATTATTCGATCAGTGCAACCACACACATGAGTGATAGAGATCATTATTCATTGAGCATGCGTTTCTAAATCTATGGTCTAAATAGGTTTACAGATTGTGGAAATTTATAGGCTGAGATTACACATTTAGGGGACAGAAATCGCTGATCAAAGTAAATCAAATGACTGATGTGAATACAAGCGGCAGCTTTAGCAGTCCTTCAGCAGATTATATCCAACGCGGATTTTCATTCTGACATAGGTTACATTAAATATCCGCTAAAACTCTGATCACGCACTGCGCTTTCATTGAATGAGGAAATGGGTGTGGAAATGGGTGTGGGCGTGGATCAACTCAGCTGTTCATAATGTGATTGGCTAGCGCACCTCTTTCGCGTGGACGCGCGCCTGTGCACGAGCGAAAAACGTGCGCGTGCACAGGCAGATCCCAGATAAAGCCAGCTTCAGTTATCGAGTAGAAAACCAGCGTCGTAGTATCGTTAAACTAGATAGCTTTGATCCTGTTCAGTCAAACCAGATCAAAGTGACAGATCGCGGGTCTGTTAAGATAGCTTCGTAGTACAGGCTACTGGTCATGCTAATCCAGTTTCAGTAGTCTGAATTTAACTAATATGAAATAAAAAGGAATCACAGGCAGGCTATATGCTTTTTAGTTAAACTGGTCATAACTTTTAATTAAACTGGGGCCATGCTAATCCAGTTTCAATCATCTGAATTTAACTAAAATTAAATATGAAATGAAAAGGCAGACTTCTCTTGAATTACAGGCAGAGCATATGCTTCAGCTTGTTAAACAAGTAAAACTGGTCAGTCTAATCCAGTTTCAATAATCTGAATTTAACTCAAATGAAATGTGAAAAAAAAAAAAAAAAATTGGCCAATGTCCGCGACCCAATCAAAACGGCCCCGCGACCCACCTTTGGGTCACGACCCACCAGTTGAGAAATGCTGCTCTAGAGCCACATGCGGCTCCTTTATGGATAATTGTGGCTCTTTTAATTCCTAATTAAAATAAATAATTAAAAATCTTTAAAAAAAAGGGGGGGGGAGGGGGGGACGTTTTTGGATTGTGGCTCTTTCAAAGATTTTTTTTTGTCAATGTGGCTCCTGAGTAGGGCAAGGTTGCGTGCCACTGTGCTATGGCTTAGCAGCTAAGAAGTGCTCGCTATTTTTCTACTACGTGTAGTAACTACACGCACAGAGAAGAGAAGGGTATCTATCTCTTCGTCTTACTATCGTGAAGATTGCAAATAGGCGACTCTCTCAAAATGTTGCTATGTTCCTTAAATTAATAGTTGGCTCGGTCTGGCAGTTTTGTGTAGGAGTGAGTGTTATCATGAAGCACTGGAGCCAATGATATTACAGGGACACATGCATGATTTTGGTGTCTATATTCACATATGTTGACTGAGGACAAATCTCCACAAAAATATGGATACCTCAGAATTTGGGCTTTGTTCATTTGGAAGGAATGGAGTACAGAGGAATGGTATGTGGAGATAGTTCAGTTCTGTTTAAAGGTCCCAATTCGTGCAGCTGTAACCTCTTAAAAACGTGTGTCTCTGGTCCATAAAACATGATTCTGGATTAATCTGTCGAAAATATAGCAACCCCATTTGTTGTGACGGAGTTCTCACTTCCTCATCTCGTCGCTTCCCAAGAATGGCCTGTTTCTATAATATATTCAGAACTAACAGTTCCCATTGGCCGCTGAGGGAGAGCCCGCCCCAGGCTCCCAGCGGCCAATCAGATTAGCGTCTGTGGACCAGCACGCTAGGTTGCGAGTTATCGTTAACTTAACGGTACTACGCTAAAGAGGACATCTCAAAATGCCTAGACTTACCGAATGCACCTTTGCAGTTGCTGGATCACGTACAGTTGGCGTCGCTCCAGCTAGAAGTGTTAATTTTGTGGCTATAGACTAAATGGTGCAGGTAGCTTGTGTGAGAGAGACCCGCGCAGTATGCAGGAGGAAGCTAGTGACGTCCCAATTCCCCTCTGGGCAAACGAAGCGTTTGAGGGTGTGGCTTGGAGGAGAGTGCAGGGGGACGCTGGATAGGGACAAATCCAACTGTGGCAGTTCTGAGCGTGTGACCACTCATTACAGGGAGGGCTGACAGCAGTATATATGCATTTACAAGTAAAAACAGCTTTTGCACGGAATGGGACCTTTAAAGGAAGAAAGGACCGGGATGAAGATTTGAACCATGACCTTCTTGCTGTGAGGCGACAGTGCTAACCACTGAGCCACCGTGCCACTGGAAGATATTCTCTTCTCGGGTTACAGGGATGTTTCTAGAAACTAAAAAGTGAGCGATACCCTCCCATCTTCTTCTCCCTCCGCTGCATTAATACTTAAAGCACCCTCAGCTGCCAGAGGGCCAGGAAAAGGGTGAAGAGTTGCCAGCAGTATTGGACTTGTGTGATGCTGAGCAGAGGGATAAGCCAGCAAAATGGCAACAACTGCACCTCTTGTTCATTTGCTACAGTGCAGCCCAGGAGTTTGTCTTTCTTTCTGTTGTTGCTGCATTGGTATGTGGTTGGGAAGCAGAAGCAGTCCTCTGTACCCATACATTTCCACACAGAGAAACTGTGTCAATGTAGCAATAAAATGAAACTTGAGCCAACATCTATCGTTCATATCTGCTACCTTCATCTTTTGGTTAAATCAGGAATTAGAAAAATATCTTCAATATATATTTCGAAGCGGTTCCCAAAGCTGTTTATTTATTTATTTTAGGCTGCTTACTGATGTATTCCTTGTTGTCATTGTCAGGCTTCTCTCTCACCGAGGTCCAAAAGAAACAGGCCATGCTGAACGCCTGCAAAAGCCATCCTGCTGGCAAACCCAAAGGTACGGACAACATTGCTGATTGCTTAAAGAGTCAAATAAACCCAAAGGTACGGACAACATTGCTTAAAGAGTCAAATAAACCCAAAGGTACGGACAGCATTGCTTAAAGAGTCAAATATACCCAAAGATATGGACAGCATTGCTTAAAGAGTCAAATATACCCAAAGGTACGGCCACCAATGGTTAAAGAGTCAAATAACCCAAAGATACAGACAGCATTGCTTAAAGAGTCAAATATACCTAAAGGTATGGACAGCATTGCTTAAAGTGTAACTTACCCCCAAAACACTTTTTTCAGGTTTTAACCAATATATATGACTTTGGGGGTGGTGTGTGAAGAATTCTGGTCAAAATGTCCACATTCGAGACCAAACTGAACCCCAGGGGGTGTTTTTTTTTTTACTGTTACCATTGTACCATTTTCAGCAGCATAAGTTCCCTCTATGGGTTCAAACCTGCTTTTTTTGTGCCCTCAAATGAATGGGAGATTTGGTACATCGTGACGTCACGGTGGGGTTAGCACGCGCCCCACTCATGTGAAAAATTGTTTTTTTCCTCATTGATTATTACTGTAGTTCACACGGCGCAAGCCCTTTAAGAGCAATGCATCCATGGGTAATGCCTACTGTGGCTAATATTAGCCGCTAGTTAGTTATGTTACATGGCAGTAAAACGCCACTGAATGACCAAATTGATATAACTTTTAACCATTTCGAGTAACACTGTTTCCATAAGGATCACCAGCGTTAGTTTGTTGTTTATAACGTGACTATATTCACAACGTTTTCTATGATATCTATCTCGGATACACTGAGAATACTGGGAGGCGGGGCATAGCGTCTCTGTCGATGATTTGATTTGACAGTTCTGGGCACTGGCGTTGGCGTTGGCCAATCCTGGCGTGTTCCACCCCCAAATCGATTGTGTTCTGTGTTCTGGCGCAAAGCGAGTGGGTTTCAGGACGAAACAGTCTCGAGCCATTATCGTTATCTTTAGAGCAATATTCCTGGAATGCAAGTTTAACTAAACAATCAAATGAAGACATTACGGGTTGTTTTATTTTGTATGTTACGTACTTATTGGCCAAGATATGTTAGTTTATGGGGGAGGAATTCTGCCAGCTAAAGAAGGCAGTATAGGCGGCCATCTTGCCTGCAAAGTTTTCAAATCAAGTAGAATACCGTTTTGCAAGAAATCTGGGGGGGTCAGTCCCCCTTTTAAGAGTCAAATAACCCAAAGATACGGACGGCATTGCTTAAAGAGTCAAATAAACCCAAAGCTATGGACGGCATTGCTTAAAGAGCAGGGCTCGACATTATGGATGCCCGGTTCCCCCGGGCAACCCAAAAAAAAAAGGGCAACCATTTCTTGGCCTTTGGTTGCCACAGTGGCAACCACGTTTTAACATGCAAAAAAATATGTACAGCAGCAAACAGCAAAATATACACCAAATAAATATGTTTTAATACTTGTTGTGAGTGACATATATGTGACATTTTATTGCTGTTACAATCGGAACGATGTTACTAATTACCAGTCGGAACCTACGTGATGCATGCTGCACGTGCGGGTGTTTAACGAGTACTGACTCGGACAGGTGGCTGCTCGCACACAATCACAACGGCTGCAAGACGCACCATGAAGATGTCAAAAGCAGATCAAGTCTGGCTGCATGGGTCCAAGCCCCGACTAAAGGTCTCATTATGCTTCCCGCATCGGCGAGGACCGCGAGTCTCCGCACGGAAAAGTGAGTCAAGAGTGAGTCAAGCCCCTCCGCAAGGCTCCTGTGCGGACGGTTTTCGCCTGGCCGTGCACACCCCAAATTTTGTAACTACGCGGACGCGGCTGGGCGGACAAAGTGGAGTTTTCAAGACTCGCGCTCACTTCCGCGAGCAGAAACCTGCACAGTGTATAAAAGCTCCACACGTTTCCTCGTCAAGATTCCGTGTCTCTCATTTGCGTGCGACAGTCCATAATTCCAGCTTAACGCTATACTGCAAAGCATGTAGCCTACAACAAGCCTACAACATACCAGGACATCCTTCAAAAACGTTTTACCACTGCGTATATGTTTTGAGAAATGAGGAATGCTTTACATCCCTGCCTCGTCTACCTATCTGCCTGTCAGACTGTCACATACGGGGTGAGAGAGAGGGAGTGCAGCGGTGGGCCAAGGCCGCTTCTGGGCCTTTTGGGGCCCTATGCAACATCTTAGAGTGGGGGCCCCAAACCACTGTCATCATAGTATCCCTGAATGAACATGAGGAGGCATAGGCTAATTCATTATCAATAATGCTTTTAATTAATAAATTAAGCACAATATGAACAATAACTGTTAAAAAAAAATATGAAAATGAAAGTTCACAAATATTAGTTAAACAAATCCTTTCAGTGCAAATGCATTATAAAAACAAAAAATAAGATTTGTTTAGAAAACGAAATTACACAAATGTATTATTGTTATTATTATTATTATTATTATTATTATTATTATTATTATTATTATTATTATTATCATTATTACTACTACACCCGGTGCGCGCACTGAATAGGCCTATTATACTATATACTATAGACTATTATACTTACTTTTCTGTCACATCGTCATTATTAAGCCGGCTTATGACTGCATAATATCTTAATTACTCAAAATATAAGGCGACTAAAAATGGCAACCATATTTTTATTCGGGCAACCAAAAGCTCTTGCCAGGTTGCCCCTCCGGCAACCACTTTTAGAAGTTAACGTCGAGCCCTGAAAAGTCAAATAAACCCAAAGGTACGGACGGCATTGCTTAAAGGTCCCATTCCGTGCAAAAGCTGTTTTTACTTGTAAATGCATATATACTGCTGTCATCCCTCCCTGTAATGAGTGGTCACAACCTCAGAACTGCCAGAGTTGGATTTGTCCCTATCCAGCTTCCCCCTGCAGTCTCCTTCAAGCCACGCCCCTTACACTCTGTTCCCCCAGACGGGTTAATGTTACGTCACGCGGGTCCTTAAGCATACTGCGCGCGGTCTCTCTCACACAAGCTACCTGCACCATTTTGTCTATAGCCACAAAATTAACACTTCTAGCTGGAGCGACGCCAACTGTACGTGATCCAGCAACTGCGGAGGTGCATTCGGGAAGTCTAGGCATTTTGAGATGTCCTCTTTAGCGTAGCAACCGTTAAGTTAGCGATAGTTCGTTGCTAACGTTAGTTGTGGACACAACCTAGCGTGCTGGTCCACGGACGCTAATCTGATTGGCCGCTGGGAGCCTGGGGCGGGCTCTCCCTCAGCGGCCAATGGGAACTGTTAGTTCTGAATATATTATAGAAACAGACCATTCTTGGGAAGTGACGAGATGAGGAAGTGACAACTCCGTCAGAACGAACGGGGTTGCTATATTTTCGACAAATTAATCCAGAATCATGTTTTATGGACCAGAGACACATTTTTAAGAGGTTACAGCTGCACGAATTGGGACCTTTAAAAAGTCAAATAAACCCAAAGTAGGGACAGCATTGCTTAAAGAGTCAAATAAAAGCGTCTCAGAAGCAGTGTGTCATGGAAGCGTAGAGCAGGAGCCTTGCCATTCACACCACAACACTTTTTTGCTCCACACCTCGCCCTGCTTTGCCCAGTGCCAGTCACAACTTGTACTGACTTCATGCCTGGCTGCTCGCGTACTGCTTAAGGCCGTTTCACACAGATGCGGTGCGGAATCTGGAGGCGGAATGCGGTGCGGGAATCCATGCGAATTTTCCGCATTGCAACCTATACACACAGGTCTGGTGCGAAGTATCTGCATTCCCACATTCAATTTATGTCAACAAAAAAACAGAGAGAATAGAAAATGGAGTCAAGCAGTAGCAGCGGACCCCAAATTTGATGCTAAACTGCTAGTTATCATTTGGATGCAAGTGGCTAACGTTAGCTCCATCCATTTACAACAGTGGTTTACAACTTTAGCAACTAAATTACGTTACATACCATCTTCTCTGAATCCCAGCTGCTGGGTGATCTGAAGCCATATTGTTCTTGATTTCGTTGTTGAGGAAGTTAGTTGTCGCGGTGTTTGTCATACAAAATTGGATGTTGAGAAACCAAATTGATGAGCCGGGTTCCCCCATTTTAGCAGCAAGCTACCTGGCAAGCTAGCTACAATACTAGAGGTATGACATCACCTGTAAACAAAGGATTTCATTGGCCAAATGTATTTTTCCCGAGGCGGAAATCCACAGACGTCGACGTCTGTCTGGAAAAAACCCCTCAACAAACACAACTCGGTGTGCAAGCTTCAATTACAACTGATTAAAACTTCTTTTGCGAATCTCCGTGCAGATTATTCGCACGGAGATCTGCATTGGTGTGAAATGGCCTTTAACATGTAATAACAGCACAGTTGAGAAGTGTTCACACATTCAAGTCTCTCTTTCCTTTTAATTGTCTGTGAGCTTCTGTGACGCCTGCTAGTTCTCATCTATAAAACAACACACACTGGCCCAATGTCATGTTTGCCGGGCCGACTGATACCACACAGGCGGGCGGCTGTAGCTCAGGAGGTAGAGCGGGTTGTCCACTAATCGCTTTGGATGAAGGAGGTCGGTGGTTCGATTCCCGCCTCCTCCAGTCTGCATGTCGAAGTGTCCTTGGGCAAGATACTGAACCCCAAATTGCTCCCAATGGTGTGCCAGCACCCTGCGTGGTAGCCTGCCGCCATCGGTGTATGAATGGGCGAATGTACCTACTGATTGTAAAGTGCTTTGGATAAAAGCGCTATATAAATGCAGGCCATTTACCATTTACACAATACAACAACACACAAACACACACACACGACAGACTGAGCACCATGGCAACCATCAGCAGGCCTGACACAAAACACACACAAACACACAGCCCTTCAAAATAAAAGCCCAGAACCTTCCAAATAAAAGACCCAAACCTTCAAAATATAACTTTCAAAATAAAGCCCAAAACCTTCCAAATAAATGCCTCAAACTTTCAAATAAAAGCACAGAACCTTCTAAATAAAAGCTCCAAACTTTCAAAATAAAATTCCCAAAACGTCAAAATAGAAGACCAGAATGTTAAAATAAAAGCCAAAAATAAAAACACAAAACACCCACAGACCTTCAAAATAAAAGCTCAAAACTCACACAGACCTTCAAAATAAAAGCCCATACATACCCTTCAAAATAAAAGCCCCAAACCTTCAGAATAAAAGCCCAAAACACACAGACCTTCAAAATAAAAGTACAGAATCTAAAAAACAAAAGACCCAAACCTTCAAAATAAAGCCCAACCCTTCCAAATAAAAGCCTGGAACTTTCAAAAGCCAACAACACATACTTTCAAAATAAAAGCCCAAAACACACATAGACCACCTTCAAATTAAAAGCTCAGTACCTTCATCAAATTAAAATCACAACCTTCAAAATAAAAGCCCAAAACACACACAGACATTCAAAATAAAAGCCCAAAACACACACAGACCTTACATGCACTGCACAACACAACACAACACAACACAACACAACACAACACAACACAACACAACAGGAGGCCCGGTTATTAGTGTATTTTGTACTGGACCAGAGGAATATAAAGAAAGGAACTCAAAAATTCTCCTCTGCTGTGAAACCAATGCATTTCGGCAGAATATGTCTTCGTCAGGGTATGGCCCACCAAAATAGATTTGAAGGCCACTAGCGGCTTAATAATCTAGTTAAAAAAAAATCGTAGCAGTAATTAACCTTGATCCGTGTCTCAAACTATGCTGTGTTGGGTCCTTGAATTTGAGGGAATTTGGCCTGGAAAGTGCTTGAAAAGTCCTTGCATTTGCTCGTTAATAAGGTGTGGGGACCCTTGGTAATACAAAATATCACTACCATAGAGAGCCAAAGTGGAACATCACTTCCTGCTTCAGCACTGTACCAGAGATTTTCATCTGCCATTTCTTTTTTAACACATTGACTGCCAGCCGTTTTTTTCTTGCTGTAGGTAGCTTCTGCCAAGCCGTTTTTTGAGGATTGTGGCTCATTTTACAAGAGCCGAGGATTCTTTTCTACTTGGAGTTTGTGAACATACAATATCTCAAAAGTACTAATAGAATGTGTACTTTCTCTGTCTAAAAGAGTTAGTTTGTAGAGTTAGTAGTTATGTAAGCATTAGCAGTTGAATACAGCATGGTTTTAGCGTCAGAAAAAATATTCAGAGATAAACGGCTTTTTGTGAAATTCGATAGAACAGTCACTTTAACCATTCATTTTTGGCTCTCTCTCTCTCTCTCTCCCTCCCCCTCTCGCTCTCTCTCTCTCTCTCTCTCCCTTCCTCTCGCTCTCCCTCCCTCTCTCTCTCTCTCTCTCTCTCTCTCCCTCCCTCTCGCTCTCCCTCCCTCTCTCTCTCTCTCCCTCCCTCTCGGGAGGGAGACGCACTAGGTTTAATCCTAGTGAGAGGGGGAGAGGGAGAGAGAGAGAGAGAGAGAGAGAGGGAGGGAGGGAGAGAGAGAGAGCGAGAGAGAGAGAGAGAGAGAGGGAGAGAGCGAGAGGGAGAGTTGCTTCAACTTCTTCCTCCGTGGGCGTTCTTCTTGGCTGCAGCGGCCGTCACAAGCTTGTCACCAGTCTCAGTGCTTTGCTGCTGTCCTGTGCCTGTGGCTGCGCGGCCGCTGTTTGAGGAAGTCGGGATGGACTCGCTCGCTTCATGGAGTTTTGGTTGAGAGAAGCTTTTGCGATTCTGGTCATATTTATGCTGCGTGTTTCAAAGTGTGTTCCACCTGTAATCTATTATGTAAATTTGCAATCCCGCATCGCCAGCAATCAGCGCGAAAACGAAAGCGTTTTCCCCCATCCATTTTCATGAGAATGGCTGGGGTGAGAATGGCGTGACAAGTTAAAAAAATGCTTGCCTTCCTCTAGTCAGGAGAGCACTGTTGCCACTTAGTGGGTCGGTGGAATGGGTTGTAAACGTTCGGTGGCTCCAATAATTATATAAGAGATGTAAAAGGGTTAGATGCACATCCCACGGTCAAAAAAAAAAAAATCATTTTTTTGACGACTCAACTCGTCGTTGGCAGTGAACAGCTGGATTGTGTTTGACGACTCAACTCGTTCTTGGCAATTAACGTGTTAATGCTTACAAAAATAGTTTTACTGGTTCAAACCAAATGGTACAGATATATTTAGAAACAGGAGAGATCGCATAACATTTCACTCGGACCAAAACGTAAAAAAATGTGGGTTTGAAGATTTTTTTTTTAATGTTTTTTTTATGTTTATTTTTTTGGCCCAATGAAATGTTCTATGGTCTCTCCTGATTATAGCATTAGCTGAACTGTTTGGTTTGACCCAGTAAAACTCTTTTTATAAGCATTTTACGAAATGTCTATGGGAAAATAAATGGCGGATAAAAATCTCTGGTACAGTGCTGAAGCAAGAAGTGACGTTCACTTTGCCTCTCTATAAGGTGGCCGGGGGTTCCACGCGACGCTCAACTGCACATGTGCGAACACGAAGCACTACAAATGAGTGCGCTGCAAACAGCATGCACTGTTTCTAGTATATTAAATAATAATAATAATTTCCTGATTGTTTGGTCTCCCCAGCGGTGACCAGGCCCTACTACGACTTCCTCCTGCGACAGAAGCACCCGTCCCTCCCCGCCGCTCTGCCCCAGCAGCAGGTCTTCATGCTGGCCGAGCCCAAGCGCAAGACCTCCACCTTCTGGCACAACATCGGCCGCCTGACGCCCTTCAAGAAGTAAAGGAGGTGGAGACAGAGGAGGCACTCTCGTGCTCGTGCCTGAATTGACCCTTTTTGATTCTGCCTCTCTTCTCCTCCCTACTCGTCATGTTGAACCTAATTGATATACTGATTTATTGTAAAGATCAAGATGATTACGGAGATGAGGAGGATATTATTTTTTTGAAAGCACTTTATCGGTTGGTTAACAATCAAACTTGAGAATGGTCTCGCCGCAGAGACGTTGGAGTGACGCTGGGAGAATGGACTATCGTACAGTATCCATTATTGTACTGTATACCTTACTACTACTACACCTTCAATCAAGCGCCGATTGGTACTAATACTACTACTGTATTGCTGCGAGTGACCGTGGGACTCACGACTGTGCCGCCTCTGTGAAAGACGTTGCCTGTCGACAAAAAAACTTGTTTTTTTGCTTTTGTTTTTTCTTCACTGTTTTTTCTTTTAAGATTTGACAAAATGCCAACTTGTTCACAGTGCCAGATTTTTTATTTTATTTGTTTGTTCCTGTGTCTGCTTAAATGGATAAAAAGGGGAGATACAATTTCCTGTGCTTTTTTCTCTGTGCAAATACAGTATATCTATCATTTCAGGTCAGTTTGTTTTTTTCATGATTTCCATACAAGGATTTCAGTTCTGTGGTTTTTCCGGTGCATTTGTGGTTTTTGTGCAAACAAGCGATAATGGCATCCAAGGCAAAAACCCCAAAACGACTCAAGTCATCACAGGTTTAGGTTGTGTTCTCTCTCTCCCAACAGCAACCCACACACATTCCTCCAGTCCCATACTCGATGTTTCCTTACACATCCTGTCCATGAAACTACCGTAAACTACGTTTCTTTTGTTTTCTTTCGTTGTTGTTTTTTAAGTGCCATTTAAAGTGTGTCTTGGATGACTTAACAATGACATGCATGGATGTGATGGGGAAAGAATACTGTGAAGAATATTTTTTTATATCTGAAGAACCCCTGACATATTTAACCCGATTCAGGAGCTGAGGTTGCATTGTGCTACTAGTACGAAAGCATTGAACACACGGACATTATTTTATCTACCTGTAGTTATTGTATCACCAGTAGTCCTCTGCTCTACTGTATGTATCTGGTCTCAAATCCTATCATTTCAGATCAATGCAGCCTTTATGTTCAAATGTTTTAGCTTATAAGGTTACGGAATATTAAAATTTCCCAAGCTGACAAATGTGGCCATCATATGGGGCGGTCATTATTTTTGTGTTATACTTTGAATGTGTTGCAATCTTCTGCCCATATCCCATATCAGGATATGAAATCCCATATCAGGATATGGGCATGCCGCATGCCACTCTAGCTCTGAGGCATGATTTGGAAAGAAATCCGTGACACAATTTCCAAAATGTTCTGTGTTCATTTTGGAAAAGCCTGAAATATTTTAAATGCCAAAATGCCACATTATGTGAGCTTGGAATTATAAGGTTCTATGTGGGTGGAAAGCAGTTCTGAGATATGGAGCATCACACATTTGTCTTTAAATATTTAACCCCAAAATGCTTTGTGGATAACTCAGTTTTAATAAAATAGTCTGATAGAACCTTATAATTCTTAAGTCACATTTCGAAGCCATTATAAAATAGCAGACAGTATGGCATATGTCTATTCATGAGGATAATGTTAACCAACATTAACAAATACTAGAGCAAGCATAGCGCCAATAAACACCATTCTGTCCTATATGGAGAGAATGTCATGTCATTGTCCTTATCGACCAAGGCACTTACCTGATAAAATATGGGTCAAGACATTCACAAATATTAGCATCTCCTGGTCATATAATTGATCCACTAAGCATCTTTGGGTCACTGAAAAGCACTATATAAATTAAATTAATTATTATTATTTAATTATTATTTACCAAGCTGTTTTTTTTTTATTGGTTCACACTACTTGTTACTGTCCACCACAATGTATTTCAATGGGGGAAGATTTTGTGAATAATGGGTGAAACAATTCTACAAGGTACAATTTTATTGAAATAAAGTCCCGCTTAGTTTATTGCATCTATCTACTGTATGCCCAGTTAAAGTGCGTCTCCTAAGGATTTAGAAGGTGATCATCATAGTCACAACGAAGGCACTAGGTAGACAAAGACAAAGGCTTTAGATGTATTTTTAGCATAATATGGGCTTTTGCTGATAAGCAAGGCATAATTTATCAGATTTTGGAATGGAGTTTGTGGAGAAGTCCAGTGCAGGATGTCTGGCTTTTCCAACATGCTAACTTGTCTAACTAGAAAAGTTTTTTGTTGCTGTTTTTTCCTGCCACCACAAGCCTTGCTATTTGAGGACAACTTTATTTATATCATAATATTTCAGAGCGTTTACATTTTATGTGAATAAATAAATAAATGAATGAACCAAAACAAAGAAGAAAAGGAAAGAAAAGCATGGCGATTTTGGCTAGTAGTCTACAGGAAAGCAACTACATTGGGAAGTAGACTGGATTTCTAAAACAGTTTGATTACTGTTGACCACTAGAGGAGTTTCTCAAAGGGCAGATTTCCACAATACTGACAGTTATAATGATTTGGAGTCATTTCACATTAACAGCTCCTTTGTTCGATTGGCTTTTCATTTAAATTACCAACACATTCTCATTCCCAACGCCAACAGTGACTATTTGTCAGGACCCCTTGGCGTCAGTTCTTAATGCACAAGGTACTGTATCCCTTTTCATAATTTTTCAACACCACCGGTTACATTCCTCCACCGTTAACTTGAAAAACATCATGTCGATCAATTTGAAAATGTTGCAGTGTTGGTTACAGTTAGGCAACTAAAATAACTTGGTTAAGGTTATGGTTTGGGTTAGGCTTAAATAACAAAAACGTGACTTCTGTTTGAAATGTAGACTTTGAACATGCTTGGCCTCGAACGCAGGTCTCTGATGTGAAAGGCAAGACTATTACACCTCCACCACCCCGGCCACGACACAATAGACTATCACACCTCCACCACCCCGGCCACGACACAATAGACTATTACACCTCCACCATCCCGGCCACGACACAATAGACTATTACACCTCCACCACCACCCCGGCTACAACACAATAGACTATCACACCTCCTCCACCACCCCGGCCACGACACAATAGACTATCACACCTCCTCCACCACCCCGGCTACAACACAATAGACTATCACACCTCCACCACCCCGGCCACGACACAATAGACTATTACACCTCCACCACCCCGGCCACGACACAATAGACTATTACACCTCCACCACCCCGGCCACGACACAATAGACTATTACACCTCCTCCACCACCCCGGCTACAACACAATAGACTATTACACCTCCACCACCCCGGCCACGACACAATAGACTATTACACCTCCACCACCCCGGCCACGACACAATAGACTATTACACCTCCTCCACCACCCCGGCTACAACACAATAGACTATCACACCTCCTCCACCACCCCGGCTACAACACAATAGACTATCACACCTCCACCACCCCGGCCACGACACAATAGACTATTACACCTCCACCACCACCACGGCCACGACACAATAGACTATTACACCTCCACCACCACCCCGGCTACAACACAATAGACTATTACACCTCCACCACCCCGGCCACGACACAATAGACTAGTACACCACCTCCACCACCCCGGCCATGACACAATAGACTATTACACCTCCACCACCCCGGCCACGACACAATAGACTATTACACCTCCTGCATCACCCCGGCCACGACACAATAGACTATTACACCTCTTGCATCACCCCGGCCACGACACAATAGACTATTACACCACCTCCACCACCCCGGCCATGACACAATAGACTATTACACCACCTCCACCACCCCGGCCATGACACAATAGACTATTACACCTCCACCACCCCGGCCACGACGACTATTACACCTCCTCCATCACCCCGGCCACGACACAATTGACTATTACACCTCCACCACCCCGGCCACGACACAATAGACTATCACACCTCCACCACCCCGGCCACGACACAATAGACTATCACACCACCTCCACCACCCCGGCCACGACACAATAGACTATCACACCTCCACCACCCCGGCCACGACACAATAGACTATCACACCACCTCCACCACCCCGGCCACGACACAAGACTATTACACCTCCACCACGACCCCTACAACACAATAGACTATTACACCTCCACGACACACCTCCATGACACAATAGAAGTCCAGGTGTGCCGTGGGATTTTGTGACAACCAGGGGTTAAATTGAGCTGCCATGGTGCCATCAACTAAAAGGGGACTCAGACATCTATAGATTTATTATGAAACATCTAAAATTATGTCACTATTCTAACTGATTAAACCTCGAAATTGTGTGCAAAAGGTCCCAAAAACAATTGATAAAAAAACATTTTCAATCTATGACACCCCCCCGCGCTCTACAGATGAATGGACTATTCCTATAGCGGGGTTGCATGCGCAAGTCAAGCCAGCATGGACTTAGGTTTGGGTAGGGATGCTAGGGACATGTCCCTACTTTTTTTTTTTTGCAAGACGGTGAAGCTTGGGTGAAGCTTCAATATTCCACTAACTAACCAACTAGGTTAGACCACCCAAATCTATATTTTTATTTTACTGTACATCCCAGAACATGGTGCTAATGGTATTAGCATTGAATGGTAAAAATGGTAAATGGCCTGCATTTATATAGCACTTTTATCCAAAGCGCTTTACAGTCAGTAGGTACATTCACCCATTCATACACCGATGGCGGCAGGTTACCACGCAGGGTGCTGGCACACCATCAGGAGCAATTTGGGGTTCAGTATCTTGCCCAAGGACACTTCGACACTTCGACTGGAGGAGGCGGGAATCGAACCACCAACCTATTTCTGGGTGTTGTGGAGGTTTCTGGAAATGATGTGCAGAAGTTGTTGAGAGAAGCTTTTGGGCCTCTCTCAAATATCTGAGTAGTAGAGACTTCTAGTAGAATTTTATTTGAGTTCTATTTAAGTTCAGTCCAGTTAGAATCCAGTAGTTGGCGGTAATGCAACAATTTGGATGCCAACCGCCGTTAAACACCAAAGAAGAAGAAGGAGAACGCACAGACATGAGAGCTGCAGGAATGAGTCCGGAAAACATAGATGCTAACACTTCCGGGTTCTTCACTGTTTCTGCCTATGGGATTTTTGAATGGGTTTTTGGCGCAATGCTTCAAATGAGGTCTGTGGTTAACGCAAGCTTATTCAAATGCGAAGCAGTGTTCAGCAGGATAATCTTCACACATGAGGACCACTTTTATGAGTTTTTAAGATTTTAAAAGGGTGGCTAGCTAGCAAACGGCTAAATTAGACTACGCTGTTGAGTCGACAGGGATATATACGTCAATAACGTCATCACTTCAAAGGACGAACACGGAAATTCTCTTTCCCTCACCTGGTTCAGCCCGGGTTATCAGTGCACAGCAGCGCACACATCAACAACACTCCAGGTTGAATTTGACTATGGTGACGTGACATGTGTATAGTTCTGGAATAGCTTAGCATGAGCTTTTTACTTCTAGGGCTCGCATTTACGCTTCAAAACTCTTGAAAGTGGCCCTTATGTGTGAAGTTTATCTCGCTGAACACAGGTTCGCGTTTGAATAAGCTTGCTGTCATGTTTCACTAGAGAACCCAAATGCAGAGAGAGACAACCAGGTGAGTGCCAAAGTCAATGATATTTATTGTTTAAATAGCAGGGAGGCTCTGGATGGCTTGCTGGCAGGCAGGCAGGGAATCCTGAGAACACAGGGGAAAAAAGGCGTCAGGCAGGCAGGCAGACAAGCAAAAAGGCAACGGACGGCTAATAGTTCAACCTAAAGACTGGCTGGTTTACAAACCGTCTATGGCAACGTTCCAGCGAGGACTGGTAGACAGAGAAGGATTCTTATAGTGATACAAATGGGTGGTGATGATGATTGGTGATGACCAGCAGGTGTGAAGATTCTCATGCTCAGCAGGTGTAGAAGATTCTCCTGATTAGCAGGCATCGTGGATGTGGAGTTGTGACAGTACCCCCCCTCCGAGGGGCGCCTACAGGCTCTGTGAATATAAAGCCTAAAAACTTAAAATATCACTGTAGTACCCCCCTGTGCGTGGATTTTTTACGTTATTTTATTTTTGCGTGGAGACCGGCTTACCGTGTGTGCTATGTGTGTGCCAAATTTGAAAACTTTTCACCAATCAGACAGTCAGCTAGAGCCATTTACAATCAGCATATAATACTAATAAGAATAAAGCTGCAAACTACCTTCTCAAACTACTTTCTACAAGTACTCCATTCCTTAAAAAGGTCTTAGCTGTCATAGACTGTGTTGCATAGTTGATTTCTGTACTGTTTACAAAATGTGATATTGTAAGTTGTTTTGGATAAAAGCATCTGCTAAATGATGTAATGTAATGTAATGTCCACATGGGGGCAGTGTAATCTCATGCATTGGTCCAGATGGGGGCAGTGTAATCTCTTCATTGCTCTGGATGACCCTGTCGCTACAGCAGTAGAAAGACAGAGGGAGAGGGGTCAGACACAGAGAGACAGCCAGGCCAGGATTCAGGGTTCAAGGAAGTTGAGACAAGGTAAGACAAAACATACAGTAGCTCTTATTTACATTCAGGTTTATGCTCAGACTGCTCTGGCGGCTGTGTGACAACAAATATATGAAGGAAGGAACTATTTGTGAGAGATCTCATATCTGTAGCATAGCATTTATTCTTCCATTGTTAATTACAGGTTTACAGGTATGTATGTTTTCAGAAAGTAGCTTTGTTTAAACTATAAACAGCCTTTGTATGAATGCATCATGTATGATAAGAAGTATTTAGCAAAGGTCAATCCACTGGAGAATAATACCACAATGAAAACGGGCCTAGACAAAGTACATCTTTCAAGTAAAGCACTATAATTTAAATGTATGATGTGTAAACTACTCCTAGATTAATCAGTTTTGTTTTATTACATTTGTTTGAACTTTTTCTTTAGAAAGCAAAACGGAAATTCCATCAAGCTCCCTATTTTTAAAACGGAGATTATTGCACCTTCAAAATGTTTACATGTTTAGTACCTTACAATAGGTTGCATAGGTGTGTATAGGTCATGCCACCTATACACTGTTCTGTAAGCAAAGCTGTTGTTTTCCCAGTTGTTTTGTACCTGTTGATGCTGACCTTGGACGCATTTTAGGTTACACTTCACCAACAGCCACTCACTGCTGGTCGTTATCTGACTCAGTTTGGTGGTCTGTGAATGACTGATTATGTTCTGCTGTATGTACTATCTGCCCTCCTCCTTCAGTCTGTACAGAGATAGTGTCACCCAGTGAGTCAATTGCATGTTAGAGGATTTTATTCCAACTTCCCTATTTCTCTGCTAATAATCGACCTCTGTGGCTTTTGTTGATGTTCTTTCTTTATGGCATCAAATGTACTTTTGGATACTTTTACCATCCCGTTCTGCAAATCATACTAGCCTATATAAGCTGTATATTCACATAGCCTATTTGTTTTTTATATTGTCTCTCATTTGTATATTACATACTGCTTGTATGTACAGTACAGGTAGGGCTCAGCAAAAAAGGTTTTTATTTTCACTCATCAGGCATGAAAATATACCCTCTATAGTTAAATTGTCCCATAATACCTGAAGTCAAAAAGTGTCCAATAATACCTGAAGTCACCCTATGTATGTCTATCTTGTGAACCGTTTGTCGGATCAACTTCAAACTTGGGGAGTGTGCTTGGGGGACGTGTCGGATATACTGCAGTGCCACCTACTGGTAGCACAAAAAAAAAGTTTTATCTTGAGAACCGTTTGTCCAATCGATTTCAAACTTGGTGAGTTTGCCTGCTGGCGACCCGAGAAGGTGCAGTTTCAGATTATTTTGTGGCGGGGGGGGGGGGGGGGGGGGGTGAAGAGTGGGAGTGCATGATGTGTGAATGTAGGGAAGGGGACTGAGGGGAATAGCCACTGCACTAGTATTGCTAATTGCTTATTTGATACTACATATACAATTTTATTGTATATTTACTGTACCTATGTTTGTTTGACTGTTGTGGCACACAAATTAAAATGCATAGCCTAATTCTAATGTCCAGTTATGTTTGGATATCACCACGCAGCTGATGTAACACTCATACAGACCTACATTTTTCTCATGTTATGTTTTCTCATTTGGGAAGGTGGTCTTCGGAAATGTTTTAACAATCAGAAGTGGGCCTTACGTTACAAAAGGTTGAGAACCCCTGCTCTATGTCTTTGTTTTAGGCCTCAGCGATGCAGCTCGCGTGCTTTCTTCTGCTGGTGCTGACCGTGTGTGCGGATCCGGCCGCAGGCTACAGTAACGGGAAGGTTGGCGTTGCCTGTGGAGACATGGAGCCTCAGCACGGCTACGAGTCCAGCCCCGATCCACCTCCGTACAGCATCACCGCGGATACACCCACATTCATTCCAGGCGACCGCATCACCGGTACTTCACTCGGCTTCACAGCCTGCTCTGGTGACATAGCCAAAACACTTGTATGTACTGTACATGTTGTGACTATGAAAAGATAATGCACAATTACAAGGCATTGCAGTTTTTGAAGCAAATACATTGCCGGAACTACTTTCCTGACAAACCCGGAAGTTCTGGCTTATGTATTTGCCTAAAAAAATCACAACATGTACATAAGATCGTTAGGTTTTCTTCTACAACAGACACAGGTTTTTTTAAAGTACTGTACTGTAAAAAAGTATTTAAAGTATTACTTCCTTAAATTACACCTGGTCATCTGTTACCTTTCTTTCAATCTTTGTCCCCAGTGTCTTTACGAGTGGTCCCCTCCAACACCACGTACTTCAGGGGCTTTCTGATAGAAGCCTGGAATGCTGGGACATCCGGCTCTGCAGCGGTGGGACGCTTCATCCTGGTCGACCCGGCTCGCTCCCAGCTGCTACAGTGTGGACACACTCAGGTACACAGGATGGGGGGGGGGGGAACCATAAAAGTAAAACTCATACTGGCTCTGCACAATGTTGTTGCTCCACCAAAATTGTATTGTGACAAATAAGGTTTCAAACAAATATACACATTTTTATAGACACAGTTACAGCTATTACAATTACAGAATTTTACGTACACTCAGGTTGAAGTTATAAAAAAAAAATGTTTTACCACCCTAACACTTCCACTGGTACAGTACACCTCCAATTGACTCAAATTATGTCAATTAGCCTATCAGAAGCTTCTAAAGTAATGACATCCTTTTCTGGAATTTTCCAATTTCTGACCCCATCTATCTGTAAACAGTTAAAATTCAAATGAATTTTAATGACTTGAACCTAAGTGTTACGCTTGTAGTGTGGACTCAAATGCAGACAAAGGCAACAGGGGAGATTCAGGATAAAAAAACAAAGCTTTACTCGAGAACTCAACAAGTGAAAACAAAGTAGTGCTAGGCACACCGCTAGGCTCAAGGAACTGGAAATACACAGACAAAAGACAATGATGCGACAAGGGCTACAACCAAACAGAGAGAATATATACACACAGGGAAGTAATTCCTAAGTAAAGTAACATGAGGGGCAGCTGGGGAGGTGGGAACACTCCACGGGCAGGTGTTGAGGGAAAGCACACAAGGAAAAGACAAAAAGACAAGACTAAATCAAACTGAGTCCATGACAGACCCCCCCCCCCCCCCCCCCCCCTAGAGGGACGGCTCCTGACGTCCCCACGAGCCAAACAGGAATCACAGAGAGGGTGGGTGGGTGTAGGGGAAACCGGAGGTGGGACACAGGGCCCAGAGACATGGGGCAGGACAGGGCAGAACCTGCGACCTCAGGTGGGCGGCTTGTGGGCTGGCCAAGCTGGCGGAGCAGGTCAGGACGAGGTACAGTAGCTCAGGGGTACGGCTCAGAGAACCACCAGACTCGGGAGGAAGACCAGGATTCTGGCAAAGCAGGCGGGGACACCAGGGACGGCCATGCCGAGGCTGCAGGTCAGGGCTGCAGGACTGGAACCTGGAGACTGAAGAGACGGACCAGAACGAGGAAACTGAAGTGCGTGCCGCTGGGGGTCAGGCTAGGCGTGGGTGGATGTGGGGCTCTGGCTGGGCGACAGCGGCAGGCATGGTCCGGGGAGCCAGAGAAAAGAGTGGCCCCCGCAGCTCTGGAAAAGAGAGCCTGCAGAAAGCTGGAACTGGGGGCTCCCGCAGCTCGGGGACAGACAGCCTGTGGGGAGTGGGGACCAGAGGAGAGACAGGCAGGCAGGGGAAACACAAGGGGGCAGGCTAGAGGTAATCAGCAATCTGCCAAAAAGAGTTGGAAAATATCGGCATATCAGATATCGGCAAAATAATCCAACATCGTGCATCCCTACTGTAAACCACCAGCTTCAATGTGCTTTTGACATAGGTTCTAGCATACAAGCAGGAGTGAAAGGTTCACATTCATAAGTGTTATATTAAGGTGTTCTGTGACTAAAGCAGTCAAACTTCCCATGTAAGATGTTGACCCACACATCGGTGCAGAAATCCTCTGCCATGTGAGCCTGGTGTAGCGTAAGATGCTGCGATTGGCCTGTGATTCCTACATAATTACTATTTATGTAGACAAGAGTTAAAGCAGCAGGTAAGATGCTGCCTGCCTCAGCATGCCACCTTAACAGGGATAGACATTATTGGTTTAAGGAGGTAAGATTGTGTGTTTGTGGCATTCTGAATCCCTGTCATTTAAAGGCATCTGGTGTGAGCCACAGTGACAGCTCTAAAAAGACACAAGTCCAGGCTGTGTGGGAAGCTCCGATAAACCCTCCGGAAAGAGTCCAGTTTCTGTGAGTATCCACACCGTTTTATATTCTCTCCTGTTTTATATGTGTTGATTCCCTAAAGGAACAGTTCACAAAAATATTTTAATTTCTGTAATTAAAGGTCTGGGAGGTTTTTGACTCCACAAAACAGTACTGGTAACCTGCTGCCGCTGCCAGGTGGTTTATTTTCACATAACCATCTGGGAACAAGTCGCTTGGCAAACGTTTTGAAAGGGCAGGCACTTTCAAAACATGAGATTTTGTGATGTGATTGGATGAACCATCTGTCTATCACGGGCTCGCTCTCACTGGTATCACACCAAAGCCCGCCCGTAGCTGACTCATAGAACGCTGATTGGTGTGAACCACTGATGGTTCAGATTCAAATCAATAGAATGGAGCGTGGCAAGATGGATTTGTTGTGTGATCGTGATTTTGTGCGAATCTAGCTGCCTCGCAAGGTTACAATCCTGGAGCTTCACAGGGAAACAAGTGGGGGTGACAGAAAAAAACAACATAAAAAAGTCCAGAAGCCTTGAGACGCCAAGTTGACTTGAAAAGACGTAATTTACAGCCTGTTTTAGCGGAAATCCAAACTGTAACCGATGAGCTCAAAGCCACGTTCACGTTAGCGCACACCCCATCTGAAGTGTGTGCACGAGCTTGAAGGCGCGTACATGCACTGCTAGAAGTAGTTCTGTTTTTCTTCGCTGGATTTCTGGACCGCAATCCTCTGGTGAAAAGTGTTGCAGTTGAAATCCAGATGAAGAGCGCATTTGATGCATGTACACGCCTTCACTGTAGCCACTTAGCTACACGTTAGCGCGCACCCCGTCATAAGTGCAAGCTTGAAGGAGCAGTTCTTTCCTGCGGTTTTTGTATGTTTGAAAACTAGCCATTTACTTAACTTGCTTTGGAGACAACACAGTTTTCCTATGAAGCTCCAGGAATGTTTTGTAGACTAAAATAATTCACACGACGAGGTAATGACTGAACTTTCATTTTTGGGTGAACCGCTCCTTTAAGGTGTGTTTGATTTGTTGCTCTAGTGTGACGGTGGTGCACAAGTACAAGGTGTACTGGGTGAGGATTGCTGGTCCTGTGGTGTCGGTGAAAGGAGCGACGGCTATCCCAACCACCACTGTCGCTACTGACCCCACCAGCCCCACCGCTGTCGCTACTGACCCCACCAGCCCCACCGCTGTCGCTACTGACCCCACCAGCCCCACTGCTCTGTCCACAGCCGTGAGTCACTACCAGCCAACAATGATGATTAGCTGGACCTTTTAATGGTGCATGCGTGTAACATTTCCCCTATTAGCGTCTGGGGGGAGGTTAGGTTTAGGCGTGGGGGGTGGGAGAGGTTAGGTTTAGGGTCTGAGGGGAGGTTAGGTTTAGGCATGGGTGGTGGGAGAGGTTAGGTTTAGGGTTAGGGTCTGGAGGAGGTTAGGTTTAGGCATGGGGGGTGGGAGAGGTTAGGTTTAGGGTTAGGGTCTGGGAGATGTTAGCTCCTCCAGACCCTAATGGGGGAGCAGTTGACTAATGGGGGAGCAGTTAGGCTAATGGGGGAGCAGTTAGGCTAATGGGGGAGCAGTTGCCATAAGCGTCAAAGATTACTTCCATGGGTTTGCATTGAGTTTAGTCGGAAAGCCCAAGTCGTTTCATGTGTCGCTCAAGGGTACCATGTTAGTAACAAGCGACGCACAAGGGACGGGACAAAGCGTCAATATGCTGCGCGCTCGGAGTGAGAACGGGTTGAACATTCAACATTACAACGTGGTGCTACCAGCCGCACAAGGTGCCCATGTCTTGTCTTGTCCAAGATGGCGGCGCGCAGCAGTGCAGCGGCTACTCTGGCTCCTGGTTTTAACGATTTTAGTGGTTTTAGTGTAATGTATAGTGCTAGGAATGCCTCATGTAAGAGCAACAGTAAGCTGAATTATAGCGCGACCGAAATTGCAAGCCTTAACAACTTGTCCGCCTCGCTTCCAACCAATCTCAAAGCGAAGCTCGGCAGGCTGAAGCTTCTGAGACCAGCGGACTGGCGTAGCAGACTCCAGCGGCTCAAAGGCAAGAGGAGGCAGTGCACATGGAAGCAGAAAAGGGGCAAGCGGGCCGGCCTGCTAGCAAAGCTAAGAGCTAGCACAAACAGGCTAGCTATCCCATCACTCTTTCTGGCTAACGTCCGCTCGCTGAACAACAAGATGGACTTGTTGCGACTAAGAATGAACGCACATCGGGAGATGAAGAACTGCTGTGTCTTACTCCTAACCGAAACATGGCTAAATAGCAGCATGCCGGACCAGGCTTTCCAACTAGACGGGCTGACGCTCTTCCGTGCAGATCGGAGTCACCTGTCGGGGAAAACTCGAGGAGGTGGATTATGTATCTACGTCAGCGAAGGTTGGTGTACGAACTGTTCTCTGATTAGCAGCCACTGCTCCGAGGCAGTGGAACACCTAATCATAAAGTGCCGGCCGCACTATCTGCTGCGGGAGTTTACAGCGGTGTTCATCGTCGCTGTTTATGCCCCCCCGAATGCTAATGCTAACGATGCGCTAACGGAGCTTCACGATAGCATCTCGTCACTTCAAAACAAGCACCCGGAGGCATTCTACGTGATTGCAGGTGACTTTAATCATGTCAATCTCAAAAACATTTTACCAAAGTTTCACCAGCATGTCACCACTGCTACACGCGGAGAGAACACACTTGATCGTGTGTACAGTAATAGACGGGGTGCATACAAAGCGAACCCCCGCCCCCACCTAGGCCTTTCCGACCACATCTCCATCATGATGGTCCCCGCCTACAGCCCCCTGCTAAAACGTAGCAAACCCACAACCAAGACCATCACTATATGGCCCCCAGACGCTGCCTTCATGCTCCAAGACTGCTTCGATCGCACCGAGTGGCAGATCTTCAGGGAAGCAGCAACCAGCAATGAAGTTGTGGACCTAGAGGAATATACATCATCTGTCATCGGCTACATCAGCAAGTGTGTGGATGATGTCACCAGCACTAGATCCATCACCATCCACCCTAACCAGAAACCCTGGCTGAACGCAGAAGTCCGCGCTCTGCTAAAAGCCTGTGACACAGCGTTCAGGTCTGGTGACACAACCGCACTCAGGGCAGCGAGAATATGTCTCAATGCAGGCATAAAAAGGGCAAAAGCAACCTACGCTCTAAAAATCCAGGGTCACTTTTCCACCAATGACCCCCGGAGCATGTGGAAGGGCATCAAGTCCATAACAGACTACACCAAAAGAGATGAAGAATGCCCCAGGGACCCGTCTCTCCCTGATGCCCTCAACACATTCTATGCTCGCTTTGAGGACCCAAACATCCCTCCTGGCTCCAGGCTCACCTCCCCACCAGATGAGCTGCCCCTCAGTGTCTCTGCTGAGAGTGTGAGGAAGTGTATGCAGAGAATCAACCCCCGCAAGGCTGCAGGACCAGACAACCTCAGTCCTCACCTCCTTCTACAGGTGTGTGGTGGAGAGCGTCCTCACCTCCTGCATCACTGTGTGGTATGGCAGCTGCTCTTCCGCAGATAAACACGCACTGCAGCGTGTGGTCAAAACCGCACAGAAGATCATTGGCTGCAGCCTGCCAACCATCAGTGACATCTTCCAGGACAGATGCAGGAGTAAAGCTGCGAAAATCATGAAGGACTGCACCCACCCTGCCAATGGACTGTTTGCCCCTCTCCCCTCTGGTAGGAGGCTACGCAGCATCAAAGCCAGAACCACCAGGCTCAAGAATAGCTTCTTCCCGGTGGCTGTGAGAATTATGAACAATGCATAATCACTCTAACGTTATATTCTCTAGTTTTCTCGTATCTAATTATATACATATATATTAATATATTTTATATATAGTACATAGCATGTATTATATCTATATATGTATATATCAAAATGCTGCTCGTGCAATATACTGCTGCTATTTCTCATAACGTCTACCTTATTATTACTTTTTTTACGTATCTAATTATATACATATATATTATTTTTTATATAGTACATAGTATGTATTATATCTAGATATGTATATATTTAAAATCTGCTGCTCCTGTAGTGAATGCTGCCACACTCCTCGCACTTTAATGCCGCCAGCTGTGAGCGAAACAAAATTAACTTTAAGTGGCTCCGTGTTGAGCGAAACATGCACTTTAAACTGTTTTCCTTGCTCTTACACCAGGTATTATGTTGTTTTTATGATGTCTCTAATTTATGTTTTTATATTGTTTTTCTTTCTTAGTACTCAGTTGTTTTTATGATATTTTACGATTTATGATATCCTAGTTAATCTAGTTGATCTATCCACCAGGACCTTGAGTTCATATTTCGTTCCCTCTCATGTTTCATGTTTTGGAATGACAATAAATATCCTTGAACTCTTGAACCATGTGCCTGCAAGAGATGCTGTGTAAGGGATCCCACATAGGAAGTCCATGAGAAACCAGCCGGGCGAGTCACCAGTCGCCTCTAACCTCATTGAGGTAGGCTAGAAACGGGTCCCAGATAGTTGACATTTTTTTAAGTTAGTTGGTCCTCAGAAACCTGAGTCTCTCCATCCGTATAACAGAGATCATGTCCGTCAACCACAATTGAAAAGAAGGTGAAGAGGGGGACTTCCATTCCTTCAGAATGAGCTTTTTTGCAACAGTTGTCCCCTGTGTCAGAGACTGTTGCACAGCTGTAGGGAAGTTCAGAGAGGACTCCAAGCAGCCGAAGATGGCGAGTTCCGCCTCCGGATGAAGGGTTATTTTGTAGGCCTTGGAGCAGGGGTGGGCAATTATTTTTCATGGGGGGCCACATGAGAAACCCAGATTGTTGCCGGGGGCCGAACAAATATTGTCATGCCGTAACCCATGGATGGGTAACGTTGATGATAGAGAGGGCCACAAAAAATGTCCTCGCTACCAGGTTTTGCTGAGGGCCGAACGGCGCCAGCGCGAAAAATTTGGTGCATTTGAACTGAAGCCAGGTTTAGAGGAATAACTAATTTTAAATTAACAGTTGTGATGTCATTATTCAGTCTTAACCACCAATATTTGATCCTTTTCTCACTCACTCCTATGTCACCACCTGCTCTCAGGGCTTTAAATTAACTTGTTTGACCACCTGCCAATATGGCTGCTAGATTTTAAAGTTACCAGCCAATTAGAATTTCCACTAGCTGAAATGTTTTTCTTGAAATATGAGTGGGTTAATTTAAGCATAAGTATCAGTAAGTGTCCCGGGATGATCAAAGCCTGTGTTGAGGGTCACACGAACAAAAATGCAGTCTTGAAGCTAAATAAATCCAAAACCAATGAGTTATTTGAGTTATTTAAATTTCTACTTCAATGTAGCTACTTCAAATCGTGAAGTTTGCAGACGACACAGCAGTCGTGGGGCTGATCTCGGGGAGCGACGAGACGGCCTACAGAGAGGAGGTGGGGGCCCTGGAACAATGGTGCCAGGACAACCACCTCTCTCTGAACGTCTCCAAGACCAAGGAGATCATTGTAGACTACAGGAGGGGGGGGGGGCGCACACCCCCCAATCACCATCAACGGCACAGTGGTGGAAAGGGTGGACAGCTTCAAGTACCTGGGAGTCAATATCCACCAGGACCTGACTTGGGCCGGCCACACCGCCACTGTTGTCAAAAAGGCCCAACAGCGAATACACGGACTCAAGCGCCTGAAGAAATTTGGGCTAAGGAAAGAAATCCTCAGGGACTTCTACAGAGGCACCATTGAAAGCCTGCTGACTGGCGGCTTCACCACCTGGTACGGGAACTGTACCACCATGGACCGCAGGGCGCTACGGAGAGTGAGACGCGCGGCCCAGCACGTAACAGGATGTGAGTTGCCAGATCTGCATGAACTGTATAAACAGCGGTGCCTCAGGAGGTCCCTGAAGATCATCAAAGACACAAACCATCCCCACAACAGCCTGTTCTCCCTGTTACCCTCAGGGAGAAGATACAGGGTTCCGAAAGCACGCACAAATCGCTTGAGGAACAGTTTCTTCCTGCAGGCCACGAGACTCCTTAACATACACAAATAGTGTAGTAGCCGTACTGTACCGTACTGTAGCTGCTACCATTACGTATGTCTACTGTTTAATTGTATGTTTAATAAGGAATATGCTATTTGCACCTGTATGTCAAATATGCCGAATTTAAAACGCCGAGTTTAATTGTATGTTTAATAAGGAATATGCTATTTGCACCTGTATGTCAAATACGCCGAATTTAAAATGTTTAAGCACGTCTAAAGTATGCACACGACACGTGCACCTATGTGCAGTGAATATGCCACTGTCTCTGACTTGTCTTATCACTATACTGCCTTATTGCTTGTTGTGTCTCTTGTTGTTTTTGCACTCATATGCCCTGTTATATTTGTACTCTGTTGTAAACGGAGTCCACAGCACAAGAATTTCACACGTGATACTTGTACCATGGAGTGACAATAAAAATCTTGAATCTTGAATCTTCAATGTAGCCTTTTAGCCTTTTAGTAGGGGCGGCTTTAGCTCAGGAGGTAGAGCGGGTCGGCCAATGACGCAAGGGTTGGCGGTTCGATCCCCGCTCCCTCCCAGCTGCTGTCGCTGTGTCCCTGGGCAAGACACTTAACTCCCGATGGTGTGTAGGCACCCTGCGTGGCAGCCTGCCGCCATCGGTGTATGAATGGGTGAATGTAGACTATCTACTGATTGTAAAGCGCTTTGGATAAAAGCGCTATATAAATGCAGGCCATTTACCATTCATAAAGATTATTGAAAGATATTCCATATTCCAGACTGAAATGCTATAACAGAAGTGGAGTATTGGCCAGAATATGACATGAACATTTGGACACTTATTCAGCGGGTATCTTGCATGTTGCGTTCAGGTGCACTGTGTGTAATTTTTTTTTTTTTTTTTTGCAATTCCATCGCGGGCCACACAGGTGGCGATGCGGCCCGCGGGCCGTATTTTGCCCATGTGTGCCTTAGAGTACCAATCAAATATTTTGGCCCAGAATCCCGTCAATGAAGGGTAGAACCAGAAGGCATGAGACAGAGTGTCCTCTGACACCTGACACCTGTCACATAGTGGTGAGACAGAGGGGAAGATATTGTGCAACTTATGCTTAGAATAGTGAAGACGATGAGCGACTTTAAATTGGATCAGCTGGTTTCTAGTATTAACTGAGCAGAGTTGTATCACAGAGAGTCCTACCACATATGTCAGAAAGGAAAGTCTCGCGGCAGGAAAGTCTCGCGGGACTTGACGAGAGTCGGCTGGGCTGTGTACTGACTTGACGAGAGTTGGTGAAAGTCACCCCGAATGAGGAAATGAGATCCCTGTAAAGAGTAGTGGAAATAGCCCGGGGGTGAATAGCACTCTGATGTTTCTTTAGGGGTCATATAATGACGATATGGGTAGAACACGGGAAGAAAACTGTCTATTTACATGGAGGAAGAGCACGCTGCCATGTGGCCCCGACAGAGCGCATTCAAGGATTGGCTTGGAGTACTATTCGATCACAACAACGCCTACGACGGTCCAAATCGCTGCGGAGAACACTGGGTGAGTCGTCAGATAATAATTAATGTGAGGAGAGGGCTCCAGGTAAAAAAAAAATGAAATTCTCCTTTAAGTATTTCCGCCAAATATGTCAGGTGGTTTCCATGAGCGTTTTGACAGGCGTTATGACCCTGGCCTAGGGGAACCAAGGGCCACAGCAAAAATACAATGGGAGACACAGTTGAAAGCCAAAAATATTATATTTATTAATTGAACCCAAACCAAACTAACTAAAAAGAACCATGAGATGTGAGAATCAGTAAAGTCAGTGGTGTAAAGCGTGTGTGCATGTGTGTAATGTAGGGTGTGTGGAGTGTTGCATGGAGTAACCAAAATGATGAAGTGAGTGCAGGGTGGTGAGGAGAAAGGAATCAATCAAAATCTAAAGTCTCAGCCAGGAGGGCAGAGCTTTAAGCAGGGAGACACACAGGATCCCGGGCCCCGTTCCAATACCCATACTTGTACTTCTTTCTTGTAGTATGTACTGCCGCTGCCCTCACAAAGTATGGATTGTAGTGTGCAGCATGCATGCAAAATGCATACTATTGGGACACACTACATCTGTCGTCACATGAGCTTCCTGAACTCCGACCTCTTGCTCACTTCCGCCGACGTCCGCAGCGCCACATTTTTTTTTTTTTTTTTAATTCAATAAACAAAGTCTGGCAGTAACAAACAGTACATTATACAAAAAATTCTGACTAAACATTTACAAAATTGGAACAGACAATCAAATAAACAAAATAAAATAAATAAAGCAAAAACATTAAGTCAGAGTTCTAAACAGGAATCAAGATATGCATGTTTTGGTACACACCATGCTTGTTTGGTTTTAACATATTTCAAGGCTTTCTTAAAGTTAATTATCTCATTCATGAACACGCAGCTCAGTCAGTGCGACGTAACTCCAGTAGGTGGCGGTAATGCACAAAAAGTTGTTTGCCAACCGCCATAAAACATTAGAAGGAGAAGAAGAAGACTTCCTGCTGCGCAAAGGATTGTGGGGAAGATTGGCTGGAGCAGCATGCATCGATGCATACTCCGAAATAGGAGCTGATGTAGTACAACATCCTGGTACACTTGGCATACTGCATCTGACATACTATGTATTGGGACATACTAAATCTTTTTTTGCCTACTAAATAGTATGGAAGTATGGGTATTGGAACGGGGCCCAGGTGTGCTCCAATGGGCTACATGCAGAACTCCACTACTTCCTGAAATTAGTACAGCTTCTTTATTTCCTGTCATCACTATTGAACTGATTAATGTCAGGTGTGCTGCAGTCACAACAATGATCAGGCACACCTGATTCATCAGTTCATCCAATAGTGTAGGACAGGAAATAAAGAAGCTGTACTCATTTCAGGAAGTAAAGAAGTTGTGCATGTAGTCTATTAGCCTGATGACAGCCTCTGCCCTCCCAGACTCCTGAGACAAGCAGAAACACAAGAGTAAGAATCCAAAGCAAATCAACAAATCATATAAGTAAAGGGAAGGTGCAAATGGGAATGTGAAACATAAATATAAACAGGGAACTGTCACAGTAGCCAATGTGGCAACAAAACAAACATGCACGGACTGACTGGTTGAATGCGAGACAGTGACACTACAAAGTTACACTCATTATCCAAAAAGGATTTTGAGATCTACCAGTAGACACCCTGAGATCTACCAGTAGATCCCAATCGACTGGTTGGGTAGCCTGGTTAAAACCATCCTGAACGTGATCTCACATTGTGTTTTGCTCTACTTATCAAGCTGTCCACAGTCATTTCAGTGCGTGGGAGTACTTGCCTTGACAGATAACTCCTTCAGCTAATCAGAGTCGGATCCAGTCAAATCCAAATCGACTCGGAAGAATGGCGAAAACGTCATTTACGCAGAGAATCTCTGCTGGTACAGTGGAATCCGCTCATAGTGATCACGGTTATAGTGATCAACCGCTTATATTGTTCAAAAAGCTTGGTCCCGAATCATTCCTATACACATGCTTTTTAAATAATTCGCTTATACTGTAGTGATCAATACTCCGCTTATAGTGATCATTTTGGGCCTTGTCCCACCTGAGAACAATGGAATGTTTAAAACCACAGCATTTTTTTAACTTACAAACTGGCAAAAAATGAGCCAACGAGATACAGCAGTGATACTCTGTGCAAGTCTGTCTGTATATGGAGAGATCGCGGCATCTCTGTCTGTGGAGAGATGGCAGCATCTGTGTCTACGCGAGACAGCTGGAGGCCTAAGTCACTGTACGGATTTTTAGAGTCAATAACATTCCTTTATATGTACTTTAATGTAATACATGTACAAATGTAAATTAGATGGTAATCTACATGAGAAATAAAGATAAAGAAAAAAATCTGTTATAATGATAATGATCCGCTTATATCGATTAATTTGACCCGTCTTAAGGTGATCACTATAAGAGTGCACTGTACATACTCTTGTTCTTGTTGTATAACTGCACTTATATGGCTGTTTACTCTACTAACGTTAACATTACTGCTCATTGCTTCGGGAGCTGCAGAGCCATGGGAGCCGCCATTACTGTTTTGCCAGTGGCGTCTGTGATTGGTCGGTTATGTTGTCAACTACGAGGGAGGTCTTTGATTGGCCTGTGCACTTTGTAATTTCTGAAAACGCCCGCCCCGAGCTGGAGGCCAGATGGTCCCGCAGAACGAAACAAAATGTGAGTTCATGTGATGGGATGGTTTACCAGGGTACTGGTTGGGCACCACTGGCCTAAACAGCCCTTCTCCCCTCAGTTCAGCTCAGAGGGCTGTGGCAGCAGCAAGTCTTGCCTCAGAGAGCCGGCCGGCTGTCGTCCCGAGGTGGACTCTCTGTGCTTCTTCCTGTCGTTCAACAGCGAGGACGCCGGGAGGAGCGTGACGTTCGAGCTCAGCGGCCCTGCCCAAGGCTATGTGTCCTTCGCCCTCTCCCTGGACAAATGGATGGTGGGTTACAGGTTGTATTCCCTAACCGTGCTATTATACCCCCTTTATCATACCCCCTTTATCATACCCCCTTTCCACCAACTGGAACCTAGTGCTGGTGCTGAGCTGGGAGCACTGTGAGCACTTCAGCAGAACCCCCAAGTTTCAGAGCCTGCTTAGTTTTTCGGGATTTTGAAACCTAATTTTATATACTGTGTCATTTTTAATCATTCAAATTTGGCTGGGTGGTTAATAACACATTTTTATGTTGTGTGACAAACACAAAACACATTTATTTTTGGTTTCCAGGCGCTTTAATCAGAATCAGAATCAGAATCACTTTTATTGCCACAGTATGCAAGTTACATATGAGAAATTTGTCTTAACACTGACGAAAGAAAGATGCTAATGTTAGCTTTTGTTGTAAACTAACAGCACAGACAGAGCCGAGTTCACATTCAGGCCGATTGTGTCTGAATTCGCGTCCACACCAAGCTGCGTAAAAAAAGGTGGTCTTCTTGGTATTGTTAGGGGTATCATAGTACAGTTGGGTGTTTTGGATAAAAGAGGTATCATAGTACGGTTTGTTGTTTTGGATTTAAGCGGTAGTATCATAGTACGGTTGGGTGTTTTGGATAAAAGAGGTATCATAGTACGGTTGGGTGTTTTGGATAAAAGAGGTATCATAGTACGGTTGGGTGTTTTGGATAAAAGAGGTATCATAGTACGGTTGGGTGTTTTGGATAAAAGAGGTATGATAGTACGGTTGGGTGTTTTGGATAAAAGAGGTATAGTACAGTTGGGTGTTTTGGATAAAAGAGGTATCATAGTATGGCTGGGTGTTTTGGATAAAAGAGGTATCATAGTACGGTTGGGTGTTTTGGATAAAAGTGTCCCCCCACTTGCCTGAGTGTTTACGTTTCTGCCTCTAGGGGAATGATGACGTCTACCTGTGTGTGAACGATGCAGGCAGAGTGACCATCAACCCTGCGTATGTTTCTGGGCGAACACACCCTGAGCTGGCGGCAGAGGTGCTCACACACACTCACAAGCATACACACACGCACACATACATGTACAATCTCATTGTAAATTTGAAACAAAACGGCGGTTAATTTGAAAACCTCGCTGCCTTTCCAACGTTAAACACAAATAAAACAACTTTAACAACATCTTTGGTTATTGTTAGGACTTTTAATGTGACTTAGACACCATACACTGAAGCAACGCTCAAGCAATGCTGAAGCCACAAGTTTCATTTCAGCGTCCTTGTTAACAGGCGAGGCTGTTCACACCAGCCATGCTCAAGCTGCGCTGAAGCGATCGTTCAGGATTCAGTTATATTTTCCTAGCGTGAAGCGTGAAGCTGCCAGGCATGAAGTCAATGGAAGTTGTGGGTGGGGTCAAGGTGCGCCGACTGAGGAAAAGAGAAGGCTTCTTGTGTGACTGGTTTAGCGTGAGCTCAGCTTCAGCATGGCTTCAGCTTCAGCTCTCCTTCTGTTAAGTGCCTGGTGTGAACAAACGCTTAAGCCCCAGACACAATTGGCTGTCGGCCATGTCTGGGCGTCTGTCGCTCTAGTATTTGCGGTGTGTCCTGCACCGTTGGCTCTAGTCTGCTTTGACGCCGACTTTTCCAGCTGATTCAACATGTTGAATTGCTGTCGGCTCATTGGTGAGATAAATCACTCTGATGGCTGGTCAGGGGTAGCCAAGCAGGAGAGAGGGCGCACAAAACATTCTGCTTATTTTCCAACTTTATCTCATCTGATAATTCCAAAACATATTTGATATGATATTTTACATTTACATTACATTACATTACGTCATTTGGCAGACGCTTTTATCCAAAGCGACTTACAATAACACATTTTTTTGTCAGCAACAGAGCAATCAACTATGGAGCACAATCGATGACAACTACAACTTCTGAAGGAACAGTGGTACAAGTTTAGGTTAGTGGTACAAGTTTAGGTTAGTTTTTTTTTTTTTTTTTAAATAAAGAAAGAGAGAGAACGAAGTTAGATCAACAAGGGCCCAGATGGAGCCTGAAAAGGTGAGTCTTTAGTCTTTTCCGAAAGATCAGCAGTGATTCAGCCGTCCTGACCGAAGGTGGAAGCTCGTTCCACCATTGAGGTGCCAGGGACGAGAAGAGTCGAGATCGGGATGAGCGACTTTTGAGCCCCCGTAGCGAAGGAGGGGCGAGGCGACCTGCACTGGTGGAGGAGCGAAGGGAGCGCTGAGAGGTTTGGAACCTGACCATAGATTGCAGGTACAGGGGAGCTGACTTGTGTACTGCCCTGTAGGCCAGTACCAGTGTCTTGAATTTGATGCGGCCCGAGATGGGAAGCCAGTGGAGCTCCTGGAAGAGGGGAGTGACGTGAGAGAATTTGGGTTGGTTGAATACCAGATGGGCTGCAGCGTTCTGAATGAGCTGAAGCGGTCGGATGTCAGTGGCAGGTAGGCCGGCCAGGAGCACGTTGCAGTAGTCCAGGCGGGAGGAGACAAGAGACTGGACCAGGAGTTGAGTCGCTTCTCTTGTGAGAAAGGGACGGATTTTGCGGATGTTGTAGAGAGAGAACCTACAGGAGCGTGCTGTAGCAGCTATGTTGGCTGAGCAAGACAGCTGGTTGTCAAGGAGCACCCCAAGGTTCTTAGCTGTTTGGTACAGTACAGTGGTGTTGTCAATGGAGATGGAGAGATCTGCGAGAGGGCAGTCTTTTCCTGGGAGGAAGAGTAGCTCTGTTTTACCAAGGTTGAGCTTGAGGTGGTGGGCAGACATCCAGTCGCCAATGTCTTTGAGGCATGCAGAGATGCGAGCCTCGATTTGAGTGTCGGAGGGGGGAAGGAAAGGAAAAGCTGGGTGTCATCAGCATAGCAGTGATAAGAAAAGCCATGAGAAGAGATCACATAGGCAAGAGATCTGATATAGAGAAGGAAACGTAAGGGGCCCAGGACTGAGCCCTGGGGGACACCGGTGGTAAGAGGACAGGATCTGGAGAGGGACTCTCTCCATGAGACCTGGTATGAGCGGTTCGAGAGGTAGGAAGCAAACCAGGAGAGTGCAGAACCTGAAATGCCGAGGTCAGACAGAGTGGAAAGAAGGATTTGGTGGTTGACTGTATCGAAGGCAGCAGACAGGTCAAGGAGGACAAGAACAGAGGAGAGGGATGAGGCCTTAGCAGTGTGAAGGGCCTCTGTGACAGCAAGAAGAGCTGTCTCAGTGGAGTGAGAAGCCTTGAAACCGGACTTTAAATGCATAAAATAAGTATTTTATGACTTTTGAAGCGTTTTCTGAAAATCGCGTTAAAAACACATTTATATTTCAAAAGTGATAAAAGTGATTAATGTTTGTGAAGATTATCCTGCTGAACACAAATTACCACACCCATAAACTTTTGTTAACCACAGACCTTATTTTATGCATTTGAGTGAAATCCCCATTCTAAAACCCCATTGATTATGAAACAGCGAAGTTTGTGTTCAGCAAGATAATCTTCACAAACCAGGACCACTTTTATGACTTTTGAAGCGTTTTCTGAAAATCACGTTAGAAAAACGCATTTACGCTTCAAAAATCATTTCACTTTTCCCTTTATGAACCAGCATGGTGGCAATTTCTGGGTAAGCCTACAAAAATACATCATCTCTGCGGTACACTATGCCAACATTTTATTCTGGTGAGCAGGCTGACAGCGCAGTGGTTGTGTGCTTTTGTGTGCTGTCCTCTCTGTTGTCAGGGGGTGCTGCAGGACCGGGCCTGGAGGCTGGCTGATGGGGTGATCCAGTGCCGTTTCCATAGAAACACTGTCCTCCCGCAGCTGAAGAACAGGTTCGACTTAAACAAGAGCTACTTCCTGTTTCTGGCACATGGTAGAGCTCACAAAGGTAAGACACTGGGCCCTATCTTCGCAAATGCGCTAATTCGCACTTGCACGGTTTTTAGCGCCGGGTACTGTGCAAATTGGAGGTGTGCCAAAGCCCTCTGCTATTCTCTGTGCCCCGCAAAATGCCTGTGCGCTCTGCGCAAAAGCATGCTTAAGGCAAGAATTATTCACAAGTGTGGCTAGCCTGGGTAAACCCAGCCCCCACGTGACCTGCTCTCAGACAGACCCTGCTCACTAGGTAGTGACTGAGAGCAGGTCTGAGAGCAGGTCACCTGGAGGCTGGGTTTACCCAGGCTAGTGGCTATGTGCTAGCTGGGCTTTACATCAATCAAACCAATCAGATTCCCATCTCCCATTCCCTTAAAGGGCCGTAGTATCACGGAGGATTAGTATTAAAGGGAATCCATTTAATACCGTTTGTGTGATGGATGCTGTAATCTCCATGCATAACTTGGACATCTCAATACCATATACCAATAACAATGTTAAATTGCAGCTTTTAATTAATGCAATTCGGGTTCTTTGGGTGACTTGTAAATAGAAAGTGTTTGCCATGGAGAAACAGGGACATTTCATTGACAAAAATAATTTTGCAAGTATAGGCTATACAATGTCTGTGCTTTCTGCAGAGTTTAAATGCTGGGTTTCTCAGTTCATTTTGCACTCCCTCTTTGTATTTGTTCCTGTTTATGTTTTCAGAGCACATCTGGTTTATAAATCGTTTGAGTATTCCCAGTATCTCTCTCTCTCACACACACACACACACACACACACACACACACACACACACACACACACACACACACACACACACACACTGTACACACCATGCCACCTGCTATTTGGTGTGTTTTTCAGTGCAGTAATTGTCACATGCAGCTGCCTGGAGCGGCGGGCATTTATGAGAAGGGGGAAAATGACGAATGCTGGCAGAAAAAAAAAATAGATACTCAAAATTCTCTGATGAATTGTTGAACTAAACCTGTCGGATTTAGTGTAAATAAATCAATAGAAACAAATATAAAAGCTGATAACATTTATGGCACACACACCGTTCCCACTGTATTTTAGCTGTGCCGAAATTAATTGCACACTTTTCATAATGTCCTAGGTCTAATAACAGTTTTTTTTTAGGTCGGGTCTGTCTCAGGTGTGTTCTATGTGACAATGGCGGGCGAGCTGAGCTCGGTCTGCTCTATTCTATTCTATTCTATTCTATTCTATTCTATTCTACTCTATTCTAGTCTATTCTATTCTATTCTATTCTATTCTATTCTATTCTATTCTATTCTATTCTATTCTATTCTATTCTATTTTATTCTATTTTATTCTATTTTATTATATTCTATTCTAAACTATTCTATACTATTCTATTCTATTCTATTCTATTCTATTCTATTCTATTCTATTCTATTCTATTTTATTCTATTTTATTCTATTTTATTATATTCTATTCTAAACTATTCTATACTATTCTATTCTATTCTATTCTATTCTAATCTATTCTATTCTAATCTAAAATATTCTATTGTATTCTATTCTCAACTATTCTATACTATTCTATTATATTCTAATCTAAAATATTCTGTTGTAACTTGTATTTTATTCTAAACTATTCTATACTATTATATTATATTCTAATCTAAAATATTCTATTCTATTCTATTCTCCCCTCCTCCTGGTTAAAGGAATTCATAATAGTTTGTTACATCATCACAGTCTCAAGCAGGTTGGGTTGGGTTGGGTTAGATTTTTTAGGACCGTTGAGAACTCTAATCCAAGAATGGATTTGCTGTATCCTCACTGTCCTGGGAGCACCGAGGCAATAACACTGGTTATTTTTTTGCGCTAAGAATAATAAATAAAAAATATTGCGCATTTGCTCATTTCTAGCATGTCTTGCATGCTTCGAGTGCTCATGCAGCTTGCACGGTCGTCTGCTCAACTGCACATGCGGCGATGTGCGCAACGTTAGAAATTAGTGTGTGAAGCGCAAAATATTTCTAGTTGCAGTAAATCTCCTATATCTCTCTTCTTAGCCCTGACTTTTGCACTCCTTATTTATGTTTGCTTCTAGCTAGAATTTAAGCTTATGCACTCACTGTAAGCCACTGTAAACTAAATACCTAAAAGATTTTAATACAACCACAGACCGTGACTGAGAGAGTAAAAGGTCTCTGGATGTCCGCTGGGTTTTTCTCAGGTGTTGTACACAACTCAAGTCTTTTGAATGAGGCTGAGGTGGCTTTGCCCATCCCGGGTCAGTCGTATAGAGTTCACCAGCCACGTGACGTCTCCAGCCCCGGAAGAGAATTCCACATTCATTTTCTCCATAGACAGATAGATTGAAATTTATATTTTTTTCTCTGCTTTTATTTGTTGTTTTTGCTCCAAGTTAAATAGTTTATGGTCACTCACGATTCAGTAGGTTGCTGGTTGGCTTGGTTCCAGCCTTAAAACGTGTTTTATAGGGATTTTTCAAAATGTCTATGGAGAAAATTAATGGGGAATTCTCTTCTGGGGTTGGAGCTGTCACGTGACTGTTGAGCTCTATTTAAACATGACTAATCAGGCTTTCAATGAGAATGTCTTTGTGAGTCAGTTTGCCCAAAATAGACTGCGGTTTCCTCTTGTCGCTTTGACCAGTTGTTGGAAAACACTGCCAGAAACCAATTCAGTCAAAACCTGTTTTTTTTAAACAGGAAATGTAGTGCAACCTTCCTGGACATCTATGACAGTTTTTGTGCTGACATGTCATCCTCCTCCACAGGTTTCATCCACAGACACGCCCGCCAGCCACTGATCTCCACCAATCAGAAAGTGATCAGCGGACCTCCAGAGGATCTAATTGGCTCACGCTCCCCGCTGCTCATCAAGCTCCATGGTTGGTTGACAAACATGGTCAAAATTAGACTGATAGAATAGTTTGCTGACAAAAGATCATTGCCTTAATATAAAAAGTTGGATACTGTAAAGGGCATTCAACAAGTCCTTATCATCCACCTCCAGTGTGATATATATGATGCAGTTTGATTGTTACATATGAATTGATCACTGGTTGTCTATGGAAAGCCCTTAGCCTGAGTTAATTGTATAATGCTGATATAGTTAAAATTGGCTAAGTGGGTGGTGTCTGTCTGTCTGTCTGTCTGGGTGGTCTCAGTCAAGATTTGTGATGGAAGTGATGTCACTCGGGCAGTTGTGTGTGTGTGTGTGTGTGTGTGTGTGTGTGTGTGTGTGTGTGTGTGTGTGTGTGTGTGTGTGACTGTGTGTGTGTGTGTGTGTGTGTGTGTGTGTGTGTGTGTGTGTGTGTGTGTGTGTGTTGAATGCATTTTGCAATTGCCCAACTCTGATGTCACTTGGGCAACTGTGATCCTCCTATCTTTATTAAAATTGGCTAAGTGGGCAGTGTCTGGGTGTCTGTCAGTCACGAAAGTGACATCATCAGTGAGGTGGGTGATGCTGGCTGCGTGGTGTTTGCATCTGTCCTCTCAGGTGTGTTGATGCTGGCTACGTGGTGTTTAAGTCTGTCCTCTCAGGTGTGTTGATGCTGGCTACGTGGTGTTTGCGTCTGTTCTCTCAGGTGTGTTGATGCTGGCTGCTTGGTGTTTGCATCTGTCCTCTCAGGTGTGTTGATGCTGGCTGCGTGGTGTTTGCATCTGTCCTCTCAGGTGTGTTGATGCTGGCTACGTGGTGTTTAAGTCTGTCCTCTCAGGTGTGTTGATGCTGGCTACGTGGTGTTTGTGTCTGTCCTCTCAGGTGCATGTTGATGCTGGCTACGTGGTGTTTGTGTCTGTCCTCTCAGGTGTGTTGATGCTGGCTACGTGGTGTTTGTGTCTGTCCTCTCAGGTGTGTTGATGCTGGCTACGTGGTGTTTGTGTCTGTCCTCTCAGGTGTGTTGATGCTGGCTGCGTGGTGTTTGCGTCTGTCCTCTCAGGTGTGTTGATGCTGGCTGCGTGGTGTTTGCGTCTGTCCTCTCAGGTGTGTTGATGCTGGCTGCGTGGTGTTTGCGTCTGTCCTCTCAGGTGTGTTGATGCTGGCTGCGTGGTGTTTGCGTCTGTCCTCTCAGGTGTGTTGATGCTGGCTGCGTGGTGTTTGCGTCTGTCCTCTCAGGTGTGTTGATGCTGGCTGCATGGTGTTTGTGTCTGTCCTCTCAGGTGTGTTAATGCTGGCTACGTGGTGTTTAAGTCTGTCCTCTCAGGTGTGTTGATGTTGGCTGCGTGGTGTTTGCGTCTCTCCTCTCAGGTGTGTTGATGCTGGCTGCGTGGTGTTTGCGTCTGTCCTCTCAGGTGTGTTGATGCTGGCTACGTGGTGTTTAAGTCTGTCCTCTCAGGTGTGTTGATGCTGGCTACGTGGTGTCTGTGTCTGTCCTCTCAGGTGTGTTGATGCTGGCTGCGTGGTGTTTGCATCTCTCCTCTCAGGTGTGTTGATGCTGGCTACGTGGTGTTTGCATCTCTCCTCTCAGGTGTGTTGATGCTGGCTGCGTGGTGTTTAAGTCTGTCCTCTCAGGTGTGTTGATGCTGGCTATGTGGTGTTTGTGTCTGTCCTCTCAGATGTGTTGATGCTGGCTGTGTGGTGTTTGCATCTCTCCTCTCAGGTTTGTTGATGCTGGCTGCGTGGTGTTTGCATCTGTCCTCTCAGGTGTGTTGATGCTGGCTGCGTGGTGTTTGCCTCTTTCCTCTCAGGTGTGTTGATGCTGGCTGCATGGTTTTTGCGTCTGTCCTCTCAGGTGTGTTGATGCTGGCTGCGTGGTGTTTAAGTCTGTCCTCTCAGGTGTGTTGATGCTGGCTGCGTGGTGTTTGTGTCTCTCCTCTCAGGTGTGTTGATGCTGGCTGCGTGGTGTTTGCGTCTGTCCTCTCAGGTGTGTTGATGCTGGCTACATGGTGTTTGCGTCTATCCTCTCAGGTGTGTTGATGCTGGCTGCGTGGTGTTTAAGTCTGTCCTCTCAGGTGTGTTGATGCTGGCTACGTGGTGTTTAAAGTCTGTCCTCTCAGGTGTGTTGATGCTGGCTATGTGGTGTTTGCATCTGTCCTCTCAGGTGTGTTGATGCTGGCTGCGTGGTGTTTAAGTCTGTCCTCTCAGGTGTGTTGATGCTGGCTATGTGGTGTTTGCATCTGTCCTCTCAGGTGTGTTGATGCTGGCTGCGTGGTGTTTAAGTCTGTCCTCTCAGGTGTGTTGATGCTGGCTGCGTGGTGTTTAAGTCTGTCCTCTCAGGTGTGTTGATGCTGGCTACGTGGTGTTTAAAGTCTGTCCTCTCAGGTGTGTTGATGCTGGCTGCGTGGTGTTTGCGTCTGTCCTCTCAGGTGTGTTGATGCTGGCTACGTGGTGTTTGCGTCTGTCCTCTCAGGTGTGTTGATGCTGGCTGCGTGGTGTTTGCATCTGTCCTCTCAGGTGTGTTGATGCTGGCTGCGTGGTGTTTGCGTCTGTCCTCTCAGGTGTGTTGATGCTGGCTGCGTGGTGTTTGCGTCTGTCCTCTCAGGTGTGTTGATGCTGGCTGCGTGGATGTGGATGGTGAGCACGGCAATCCTCATTGCACGACACTTCAGACCCCTCTGCTCTCACACAACGCTGTTCGGACAGCGGCTGTGGTTTCAGGTGAGAGCACCCCTACCTGCCAACACTCCCCTTTTTTGTGGGAGCCCTTTCTTCAATGTTTGGTAGTAATCAGTAATATTATTACGGTAATGTATTACTTCTCCCAGTAACGAGTAGTGTAAGGGATGCAATTTCCAAATACAGTAATAATATTACAGTTACGCTCTATGCTCTAAGGATAGATCCTGATTTGTGTATCTCTTTGCAAGGCTATTGTGCAGGTTCAAGAGGCCAAATGGTTGGGTGTCACCCTGGATGGAACACTTTCATGGTCAACTCACATTATTAATATGGTTGCTAAAATGAGTAAAGGCATTTCCATCATCAGAAGCATTTTTTTTCCAGAGATAATATTTAAAGAAGTAATCCAATCTTTAGTCTTACCACATTGATTACTGCCCAACAATCTGCTCTAGTGCTTCAAACCAAGAGGTTAATAAGATAATATAAGATCCAGACCGATATACATGCATGTGTGTGTGTGTGTGTGTGTGTGTTTAGTCAAAACAGAGCATCCCGCCTTACTCTTCACTGCTCTATGGGGGCCAGTGTGGAAGGGATGCATGCCAGACTGTCATGGATGAGGGTGGAAGAGAGTCTGGCATGCAGCCTAGTCCAATAGGAACATTTGTGCCATAAAGGCATAAATAGGATTTTCCTGATGTGCGGTTGTATGTAGTAGAATGCAACCGGCACAGTCCTAGTTTGGAGAAATGGAGACCGGCTGTGTCAGGCAAGTAGAGCTGTGTCTGCTGAGTGGGAACAGTGACACATACGCAAACACTTATCAAGTTGAGGTAGTCAGTAGTCACAGTCATTCATACTTATCGCCTTTTAGGCATACCTCTCAGGGCATAGCACCATGCAATAACGAAGTGCAAAAAGTAAAAAAATAATATTCTAGTGCAGTCAGTTACGATACTACTAAATACAAATACATCACATATATTACAGGCAAGCAAACAAGCGATTGTTAGACTTACTGTACATGTTAGCAAACAAGCAATTGTTAAAACTATACATAGGCAAGCAGGCAGATATTAGAGCATGTGAAATGATCTCAGAGCCCTCTGTCTGACCTCAAGGGGGAGCCCATTGATCAGTTTAACTGATAAAGCAACAAATGAGTGCTTGTATCTGTTGCGCTTACACAGAGGGACCCTGTATCTCCTACCAGAGTTCATCAGCACATACTCAGAGTTCAACACATGTGCTTACACAGAGGGACCCTGTATCTCCTACCAGAGTTCATCAGCACATACTCAGAGTTCAACACATGGGAGGGGTCAGACAAAATCTTGTTGGCCTGCTGATTGTTCAAAGATCTGGGGGTGAGCATTCCCATAATCTTCCCTGCCGTTTTGACCAGACTACATGTTTGAGATTTGGATTTGACCGTTTGACCGTCCAAACCAGCTGGTGATGCCATAACGTAAAATGGACTCTATGGTCGCTCTATAAAAAATCAACATAATGTTCCTACAGACACCAAAAACTCTGAGCCTACAAAGAAAATGGAGGCGCTGATGGATTCTTGCACAGACACTTGTCACGTGCGTGTGCCAGTTAAGATCCCTATCAAAATGGACCCCTATAGGTACTTGTAGGAGGTGACTTGCTTGATGTCATGGCCATGTATGGCATATGGCACAGTTTGCACTTTTTTGCGGACACTTAGCTGGCTTACTTTGGTCGATTTTATTTTCCTCGTATGTCACCAGACTTGTTTTAGGATTGAATTATTGTTTTTATTTTCTTTTTAATTATTTACCAGATTATTTGGTTTTTATATTTTTATCCTGATGAGTTACAATGCACTTTTGAGGCCGTAATTTGGTGTGCTGCGCTTTGTTCCAGTGCCGCAGGGAATAAAGTCAGCCAAATGTATTGATTTGTTGTCTTCTTTCCCTGTGACATTGGCACAGATTGCACTTTACTGCGGATACTTAGTTGGTTTACTCTTGGTGACTTTAATTTCCTCATATGGGATGTCACCAATATGACTAACAGGATTAGTTCTGTTGGCCAAAGCCAAGTTGTCTCACTTGGTGGGGACTTAGTTCCCCCTCTGGGGACATGAGTTCATTTCTCTGTGCTGTTGGAACCAAACTCTGTGTATTGTCCATTGTTGATGTTTGTGTATCTGTGTTACTGACACTATATGTAAGCAGTTGTACCAACCTTTGTGCCTGAAACAAATTTCCCCTCGGGGATAATAAAGTTAATCTCATCTCATCATCTCATCAACCGTGCTGTGATCCCCAATTGACCTGGGATCCACCACAATCTCCTCAGTCTTACGTACATTCATCTTTAGGTGATGCTCATCACACCAGCCCACAAACCTGTCCACTCCAGCTGTATGGCTACTGATGTTAGAGTTGTTTGTGAGTAGACTGATGAGGATAACCTTGTCATCAGATAATTTTACAACAAATTGATTGCGCTGGGAGCTGACACAATCATTTGTGCATAAAGTAAACAAAAAGGAGGAATTGACAGATCCCTGGGGGGCCCCGGTAATGCTTACTGTTGTATCAGAAAGCACTGAATTAAATTTCACCTGTTGTGGCCTGTTAGATGAAAAGGAAAAGTACCACTTGATTAAAAAAGGATTAACGTCTAACTGAACAATTTTTTTGAGAAGGATGTCTGGATGGATTGTATTAAAAGCAGAACTAAAATCAATAAAAAGCAGTCTGGCATATGCAACAGGACTCTCAAGGTGCTTCAAAATAAAATGCAATAATGTGGAGATCGTATCGCTCGTGCTGCGATTCCTTGTATAGGCAAACTGGTACTGGTCTAAGGATGGCTCCACCTCCCTACGGAGCTCTTCTGTTCCTTTCCTTCAGAGGTCAAGGCCTGTAATCATTATTCTCTTGGGGGCGGGACTTTTTGGGAACTGGGATTATAATGGATTTTTTCCAGAGCTCTGGCACCGTGTGTGTATCTATGGAGAGCTGGAAAAGACGATGCCAGGCAGGTGTGAGTTCCTCAGCAAATTATTTGAAAAGAAATGCAAACATGCCATCTGGTCCTGTCGCTTTGTTAGTGAGTATGATTTAAAAAACCTTGGTAACAGAACCTTTGTCTATTAACTCATTGAGTGCCAGCCACTTTTGGAGAACGGACGCTCCCAGTGCCAGAGTTTCAGAGCGTTTTCAGTGATTTCTCGAGGCCCACAGAATATTGTGTGATATTACTATGTAAACACCGAACACGCACAAAGAACGTGGAGACTCTCTTCTATCATCAGCAAAAAAAAGTTTATTTATATCATTTTCCGTTCTTTAGTTATGAGCCGGAGAAGATAGGTTGTTTTGAGCAAAAAGAGGCGTTTCAGCATTGCAGAGTAGTATTGGCAGCAGTGGTAGTTTGGTAGCTCTCCGGATCCGCTGTCTGATGCCACCTCTCTTGCCCTGCTTCTTGGCCTTCCCAGCATGGCGAGGGGCCGGTCCGGGTTGCCGCAGTAGCTCCGTCTGGATGTTGCTCAACAGGTTAGGCGGTGGTGACACTCCGCATTCCCGCAGTTGTAGAAGCTCGGTCCCACTGTACGCTAGCTGTCCAGCGTTGTTGAGCCCGCGTGCTAAGCATTCAGCGACCCAGCTATAGGATTAGCCACGCGATGAGTAGCCGCTCCATTCTCCCCCAATTAATTCCACACGCATTCATTTTACAGTCCAGACTAGCACACAGTCTCAGTAGGTGCAGTGCACATTGCGCCAGCCGAAAACAAACGATAAATGGGGACGACACGAACAAACAAACAAAGTGCAGCAGCCCTCCTCCATGTCGCCAGCAGAGCAACGCCATCCAAGTCTCCACAAGCCCTGACATGCCATGTTGACTTGAAAACACATCATTTACACCCTGTTTTTAGCTGAAGTCTGCACTATAGCCTGGTGCTTGAGGAACAAATTGAGCAGTTCCAGCTGCACATGGCTATACACTGCAAATAAAGTGTTCTGCTATGTTTTTTCTGTTCTCTCTATCCGATCTGTACTGTAGGTTCATCGGAGCGTGATGGTCTCGGCTGTGGGCCTAACTGCTGTGGCCTTCACCCTGCCTTTCATATACAGGAGAGGATGGAGCAAGGTAAGGAAGTGTGTGTGTGTGTGTGTGTGTGTGTGTGTGTGTGTGTGTGTGTGTGTGTGTGTGTGTGTGCGCGCGCGCGCATATGCCCGCGTGCCCGTATGCCCATTGAAGGCACCGAGGTCATGACCTTGGTATTTTCACTTTTCTTTTTTTTTCTTTTTTTAGAAAATAGCTCCGGCCCCCAGATATATTCATCTGTCATTGATGTTTTAAAGCCCTCATAAATAACATGATATATGACATAGTTGATCAGAAATGCAACAATTTGCTTCCTCTCTGGGTGCTATATAGAAGGAAGAGACATAACTTACCACAACGTTCACATTTTGCATTGGGGCTAGACTTTGGGGACAGTTCTATTGAAGTGAATGGGTAAGTAACTCCCCTGTAGTGATGTTTGTGTAGATGGGCCATTGTATTTAATTGAGCGGTATTCTGCCATACAGTATGGGACCTGTATGCAGAATATATATTATGTGGGGAGACATTTATTTTTTGTATCATTGTAAAGCAACAGCACAGTAAAGAGCATATTAATCTAATATGATGTATGTAGTTCTTTATAGATAGCCTCTTAATTTAATCAAACCATGTGTGTGTGGCCATGTGTGTGCGTGCGCATGTGTGAATCCATTTCATACCCACCCCTCCCCACACGTTTTTCCACCTGTCCTCCCATCTGTCTAACTGGCAATCAATCCCACACACACATCTCCCCAACCCCATGTGTCATGATGGCTTGTTCTTGTGTCTGTGATTTTGATTATTTTTCAGTATTTCATTTTTAAAATTTTATTTTGAGGCACATTAATAGAGGATAAGGCCAGTTTTTTTTAATGCATTTCTTACCATCAACACATCTTATGAAAATGAAATCAACGATGTGTTTGCTCTACTCCGTTCTGACTTTCTGACTTACACGTACCGTTTTTAGCCGTCAACCCGGAAGTCATTGGCTCCAAATGTAAGCTAAAAACCTTGAATTACAGCTCACAAACACATAGTTTACATTTTTTAAATCGCTAACTGTTACCTCGAAAAGTCAAGCTGTTAAGTAGTTATTACCAAATCAAATTCAAATGGGAGCAAATTCTTCATTAGGCCAGGCCCAGGGATTATTTTATGTGTTGAGATGGAAAACGTGTTTACAGCCGGCTTATTAAAGCCCCATTCAGTAAGTTTTCCAAGTTTTGCTATTGGGGAAACTGCGCCCTCTGGGTCCAATAGTATCGATAACGATATCGCTGTTCAAAGTCAACAAAACACAGCGCCAGAAAGCTCTATGTACATGTTGTGACATCGGGTATTCACCACGTGATGAAATAATAATCCATAGTTCCGTGAAACATCATTTTCGTAGCAAATCTGAATCGAGTTACTTCCTTGTTTTCCTGAAGACAGCGCTTCCGCTGTACAGCGCATGCGCGCACCCTTTTCTTTTTTCTTTTTTATTGCCACGGGACGTGGCAGACAAACTGCTTAGTCCCAGGGCTGGCCAATGGAGGGCGGTGTGGGATAAATAAACTCGAGAGTCTCCCTATTACAAGTCAATCTACCATGTCCTGTGACTAAAAAGCTCTTATATTACAGTAAAAAAAGTCAAAAATCTTACTGATTGGGGCTTTAAGTTGTTGTTGAAAAAGTTGGCTGGCCCGGTGCATCGCAATGATGAAATATACTGGCCAGGGCAACGGCATGGTTCTCTGACATAAATAAATAAATAAATAAATAATAATATTAATAATAATAATATTAACAATAATCATAATAATAATAATGTGTGTGTGTGTGTGTGTGTGTGTGTGTGTGTGTGTGTGTGTGTGTGACTATTATTAAAAGTTATACCTGCTGAGACATGGCTCCAACCGGCTACATGGACAAGACTTGCTGGCAAAACAAAATCATTGCTGATGTCATTTTCATAGGATTTGTTGATGTAAGAAATTTATTAAAGATGCAGTGTTTCGTTTTTGGTGGCATCTAGTGGTGGAATAAAATTAACGGATTTGGCAGAAATTGAATGTAATTTTCAAAACTATATTTTAATTGTGGATAATCCCATGAAAATAAGAATTGTGTTTTCCACTTTTCCTTACCTTAGAATGAGCCTTTTATATCTACATAGAAGCGGGTGTCTCCACGGAGGCCACCATGTTGAATTCAATGCAATAGACCCCTTGGGCCCTATTCTCCCACAAGCCTTCGGCGCTAAAACGGGCCTTAAACGCAAAAAAACGTGCCTTGCGCCTGTTTTGGGACGATATCAATATGGCTTTAGGCTGCCAAATGCGCTTTAGGCCGAATGGGCGTGGCGCAGTCCCAGAATGGGCCAAAGTGGGCGTGTCGGCGCTAACTACCGGCGTAGTGCTATCTTCGCACCTGGCCTACATTTAGCGCTTTGCGCCTTTGAAAACCAGGCCTATTCAGTGCGCCAGTGCACTTGTGCCTCTCCCCTGTCACCCTTCTCTGTCTCTCTCTGAAACCAGGCCTATTCAGTGCGCCAGTGCTCTTCTGCCTCTGAGTCACCCTTCTCTCTCTCTCTCTGACTCCCTCGCTCAAACAGACACAACACATAGCAGCACCCAGCTTCCCATAGGAAATAGCAGTTGTAAGTTTACTGCCTGTGAATGTCCACTCCCAGCATGCAATTGGGTCCTCCATTTCGCTACTAAATAGCAACCAAATGAGCCGAAATAGATATAAAAGGTAGATCTAAAATAATGTGTAATGGTAAGACAACCTGCAATTGTCGAACATTTCAATATTGGACCAAATAAAACATCGAAATGAAACACCACCCTATGTGAAACATATATGTCCTCTTGAGCCTATATATACCCCTTGTGGGTTTAACGTGATTTAGATAAGTGACAGCGGAACGCGCTTCTGTGATGTGCTATACTGTGATGTCCGCTCCAATAACTTGGCCCTACTTGACATTTAGTTTTACAATAAAAACACATTTATGCAATGACTTTACATAATGTAGGGTATATTTATGTGCATCGATCATTCTACCTGCAGCAGGGGAGAGAAAACGATATCTTTCTGGACAAACTTTCACCAATCTAATAGGCTATATTTTTCTAGCTGATGCGTTTAGTACATTATTTTCACTTTGATCTTGCTATAGTGTAGCGTATTTACATGCTTGCAGTATTGAAACTGCAGTTAGATTGGTTTGAGAAGCATAATAATATGGAATAATAGCCTATAATGCAGTCAGACAGACAGACTGGATGAAGGGAGGGGGGGGGGCAGAGCGTTTGGCTTTCGTCTGGTTTTGCGGGATCACTGGAATTGGAGCTAAAAAGGCAAGCGTGCGATTCGTTTATTGCAGTTATCCAATGAGCATGACGGTGCATAATTTTACGCTTAAAAGGCGTGGTTGTAATGGTTGAGGCTGCGTCTAGCGCCAGCACGACGATATCAAGTGCGCTGGTCCACGCCCACTGATTTGAGCTGCGCCAGGCGTTCGGCCTAGAAACAGCGCCGATGCAACGATAGGGACCCTTATGTTTGCAAACCGTGATTACGTATTTTGTGGGCAGAGCCGAACTGGTTGCAGAAGTGACAGCTAGCCGTTCAGCTGTCATTAAAATATGGAAGATCCGGATGCCTTCTCCACATATTTTAAAGGTTTTCCAGCAACAGACAGGTTATCTTACACAAATAAGCTAACTATAAAATGTAGCCACGAGTTTCCAAGTAGCCTACATTTTGTACGAGCAGCTATTTTTATTTTGACTGCTGTTTTTTCTTCGGGAACCAGGAAATAAAGTACTTCCTCGATAGTGTGACGATGATGATGATGGTGATGATAGACAGTGTTAAATGGAGATTCAACACTGTCTATCATACAGGCGTCACAGCTTGTTCATCCTGACTCACCAGAGAGGCTGAGGAGCATCCGGGTAGTGTAGCGGCAGATGCCCTGCCTACTGTACCAACACGAGGGTTGCAGGTTCGAGCCTCCGTTTTACAGGCACAGTTGATCATGTCTGCGGGTGGGAAGCCGGATTAAGAGTATGTGTCCTGGTCACTGCACTAGCGCCTCCTCTGGTCGCTCCAGGGGGAGGGGAACTGGGGAGAATAGCGTGATCCTCCCATGCGATATGTCCTGCCGGTGAAACTCCTCGCTGTCAGGTGAAAAGAAGCGGCTGGCGACTGCACATGTATCGAATGAAGCATGTGCTAGTCTACAACTCTCCTCAGATCCGCAGAGGGGGTGAAGCTACGACCGGGACAGCAGGGGGAATTGGCCAAGTACAATTGGGGAGAAAATGGGAGGGAAAAAAAGATCAGAAAACAAACAAACAAAATGACAAACAAAAAAGGGGTCCAACCCACAATCTTGGACTTGATTGACTTAATATAGCCTAATGTACATTCCTTACGTTTCAGTCAAAAATGATAGCAAGCTTTTTCCAAGATCAGACCAAGATGTCTCATGATCTGGCAGTTTATTAGTATCACATGGTCAGAGCCAACATCTTACGTCAGCACACTTCTAGCGACAGAGGGTCTGAATCACAAGTCAGCATTTCCGGGTTCCACCAGCACAAAACATGCGGGAAATCTGATTGGCTGGGCTGGTATGGAAGTCCAGCATGCTGTCCGTGGTTGGTCAATTCATAGGTCTCTCACACCTCAATTTATTTTTTCTTAGGGGGCGGGGCGTTAACCACTTTTCAAAAGTTGTGTTCCAGACGTAACGTATCTACGGCTGGCTACTGCGAGACTAGCAGTTTATAGTGTCATATAAGAATGGCTTTGGCTGAACAGTCGGTCCCTGAATTGCCAAATCTGCAAAATTATTTAATAAGTAATAAGCATATAAGGTGAGAGGAACAGTCAGCGTTAAACTTCAGCATTATTTCATTTACCACATTTCAGTGATTTAATTTTAACACAATTAGAGAAGGTAGAAGAATGACTGGTGATAGTTTATTTGTTATCTCTCTACCTACAATACAGGCAGTCCTGGAATCCTGGACAAAATCATATCTAACAATAAACAAGACTAGGTCGAAACCTAGCATATGGCCGGTGTGGTAAAGCGTGCACATCATGTTTCTCATAGGATGATTGCGGAATGGGATGTTATCTGGAGGGGAAAATGTAGCCTAAAAAAAGGAAGTTCAACATTAGTTGGCTTGTGTTAAATGAACAATTATGAACGTCATGCAGCCCTGTATTTTCTGTGGAGCAGTGCTGTAGTGGTCACTGGTCAAAAAAGTGGATAAACTAATTTCTGAGGGAGTTTTCTCACATCGTGCTGTTATCTAAAAAATGTGGAAATAAACTTCAGTCGCCCATATAGGCTACGAGACTATGAGGCTAGAACAACTGAAACTGAATCATATATCCCTAATACTTAAAATACACTACAAGAGTTTCCCTCCGATTTTACATAGGATTTCCAGTTGGGCTCAGTCTGTCTTTGTTGACTGTAGTCTGCAGTTGTTGTGGGCAGTTGTTATGCCAATTAGCAGCAAAATATGTTAGTGTATTATGGGTACAGATTTCTAATCGTCAAGTGTAAACTGCCTCCCGACTCCAGTCAGAGCCAGTCGGAGGTGGAGCCGATTATATCAAACATATTTGAATTTCTTTTGTAGTGTAAACTTGTTCACCGACCCGACTCAACTCAACTCAACTCAACTCACACGTGCATGTGGAATCCCATCAATATCCAATGAAAAACTAGGAGGCAATGAGCCAAAAGCAGTCAAATAGCTAGTCTTCATACTGTAGTAGGGCTGCCAACATTCCATCCCAGCAATACGGGACGGTCGGACCAACGGGGGGGGGGGGGCTATGATTAAATTTTTTTTTACATTCAACTCTAAAAAATGTGTTATGTTCCACATGAGTGATTGTGGCACACCACACGCTGTCAGATAATATAGCCGCGCCCACCTGAGAGTCTCACACACACACACACACACACACACACACACACACACACACACACACACACACACACACACACACACACACACACACACACACACACACACACACACACACACACACGCACACACAGCCCCGCTCTGTGCAGCTGTGCCTGCCCCCTGTCATCAACTGAGTGGCTGCGGCACGCCGGCACCCCCAGGGTCCTAGCGCCCTTCGTGTTATCTCATACAGCACACAAACACACAGGCAAGCAGACAGACAGGTCGCAATATATATGCCTCTTCCCTTAAAAACGGGACAAGTGGCGTCCCGTACGGGACACGTCTCTTTTGACCCAAATACGGGATGTCCCGGCTAATACGGGACTGTTGGCAACCCTATACTGTAGCGATGTGGGGTTGCCAGTAAACATGGGGTTGTCTGAGTGTTGGGTTCAGTTCGCTGGGGGTGTTGTAGAGGGTGTCCCACCGCACTTGAACACGGCTGGGAATAGTGTAACGCACCTGAAGGAGACATGGAGTCATGTGGGGTTGCTAGCTCGCTGGGGATTGGTTGAGCGGGAGGCGGCCATTTTGTCGGCGGGAAAGTGTGTGTTTTGGGCAGGGGTGAAAGTGGTTTGAATTTCTTACAGGAACTATAGGCCTACTACCCCAACCTTCATCGTTTCATATTGTTCTCCTCCCGCCCCCAGCTTCATGCATCCCTGAACACACACATCCATTTGTTTAATGCCTGTATGGTGTAGAAATTAGAAACACTTGATAATATGTATAGTGAATTATTTATTTAAACATTACAACAACAGACTCTCCTATGTGGACTATCATGTGTGATTTCAACTCTCCTTTTTGACCAAAACATTTACCACACACTGAACAATTAAATTGTTTCTCTCCTGTGTGAACTATCATGTGTCTCTTCAAGTCTCCTTTATGGCAAAACATTTACCACTCACTGAACAATTAAATTGTTTCTCTCCTGTGTGAACTATCATGTGTCTCTTCAAGTCTCCTTTATGGCAAAACATTTACCACTCACTGAACAATTAAATTGTTTCTCTCCTGTGTGAACTATTGTGTCTCTTCAAGTCTCCTTTGCCAACCGCCATTAAACAACAGAAGAAGACATTTCACGATAACAGCACTCACACTTCACTCACTGTATTATCACTCTGCTTCACACAGCTGCTCTATCATTGCCTATTACATCCAGCCTGTTAGCTGCTAGACTCAGCTCTCCGTCTTAATCCATTTCACTACCTTTGGTGGTTAGGTGGCGCTGTTGGCGCCGCTCACCAAACGTCTGGAAACCGAGACTAGTTAGCTGCTGATATACTCCACAAAGTAAAACCGTTTTCAAAATATGCGTTATTTTGATAAACAGACCTCACAACGGGGCTCTATAGAGTTACCTGTGCCTAGTACCATTATTAATCCATCATAAAGATAACTATGTTTCTGGTAGTTTGCTAAAATACTAGTGCTAATCTGTTAGCGAGCTATCGGGCAAGCTTCTTCTTCTTCTGCTGCTTCTAATAGCTCTGCAGCAGACTAGATGCCTTGAGGCACATCGCTGCCTCTCACTGGTTGGAAATATTACTGTTTCTGCTTGCTGCATAACGTCAGCCATGTGTTTCCTGGTTAGAAATTATGCGATCTGATTGCTTCTGCACTCTGCAGCAATCGGATTTTGATTGACAGGCAGCTGCATGTCTTTCCCCAACGGCGTTCAGGCACGGAAAGTCTTACAGGAACTGCGCACCGGACGGTTCCGGCCCACTTTCACCAGTGGTTTTGGGCCAGAAGGATAGAAGCCGGCGAACGAGAGGAAGAGCTAGGAAATGCTCTTGGTGTTGTGGCTGTAGGTCTAAGCCTGTTAACAGAGACCTAGAACTATAATAAATGCACGGAATTGCAAGTCGACCTTTGTCTCCTTCCTCCTTCATTCCGGTCCGGGAGCACATTATTACATTGGTGTCAGCAAGTGACTAAGAACTTTCGCCGCTCGCCTCGCGCGATAACAGCGGAAAAATGGAGCGGAGCGGAGCCCGCCCAAGGGTTAAGTTGGAGAGAATGGAGAGGGACGAGGCTGAAGCCTGGGAGTTCGCGAGGACGAATGCTGCGGAGGAGGGCTTGATGGGGAGCTACAGACGGGTGGAGGAGAGCCTCAGGCGGAGGGAGAATGAAGCCGAACCGGGCCCCTCTAACAGACAGGGACCCGTGCACGGAGCAGCAGAAGCCGGGGGAAATCCGGTACAGCTGGCGCCGGAGAGGAGTAGCAGCCGAGGCGGACGGGTCCCCATCAAGACGCAGAAGTACGCTGGTAAACATAGTTGGGAGGCGTTTCAGGCCCACTTCGAACTGATAGCGGCTGATGAGGGCTGGACAAAGCATGAGAAAGGGATAAAACTAGCTACGTGCCTAGTGGATGACGCGCTAGCATGTTTGCTACTGCTAAGCCCAGGGGAAAGAGGGGACTATGGAGCGCTGGTGGGGGCCCTGCAGAGGAGATTCGGGCATTGTGAGCTGCCGAGCATACAACGTGCCGAACTGTGTAACAGGCGCCGACAGCCTGGCGAGCCGCTGCGTGTTTTGGCTAATGACATTGAGACTCTATCAAGAAGGGCATATACTCACATGTTGCCAGAGGTGCAGAGTGAGCTCGCCAGGGACCAGTTTGTTCGAGCTTTGACCCCGGGTTGGCTGCGCGCCCAGACCGAGCTGGCACGCCCAAGGACGCTGCAGGAGGCGTTGGAGCTGGCATCAGAGAGAGAGATCGTGGGGAGGACAGCGCGAGGGGGGACACCCCCACCGTGAGGGCTACAGTGGAATACAACCCGGCCCAGGAGGAGCCAGCATGGGCGAACAAGCTGACAGGACAGATAACTGAGCTGATACGTGCTGTGACGCTGCAATCTCCGCCCGGTGCAGCACCACCGCAACTGGAGGTGAGGCGCTGCTGGGAGTGTAACCGACCGGGACATCTGGCGAGAGAGTGCCGCAAGCGTGCGAGGGGGCGGGGAAACGGCGCGGGGCTCGTGTAGAAGGGACGGAGCGGGCCCCCGGCGTCATGTCCCACGCTGCCCTGTCATCGGCAGAAGGAGCCCAATGGCACGGTGGGGGGAGTGAAACTCCGTTTTCCCCTGGAGCGGAGAACGGCGCGGAATCGGACATGGTGGTGGGGTGGACAAGGGTTGGGAAACTTCTGGGGTCATGCTACGTCCCTGTCAGGCTGGCAGGGGTGCAGTGTGTGGCCCTGGTGGACACCGGGTCCACTGCAACGATACTGAATCCTGAACTCGTTCCGGAGGGAGTGCGGTGGGAGTCTACAGTGAAGCAACTGCGGACAGTGACCGGTGAGTTGGCTCCCATGAAGGGAAGGGCGAGGGTCATGATAAATGTGGGGGGGCTGTCAGTGAGTTTCCTGGTATGGGTAGCAGATGTGCAGGAGCACTTCATACTGGGTTTAGACTTTCTTAAGTTTACTCGCTGCATAATGAACCTAGGGGAAAACACCCTGTGTTTCCCTGGCGGCCCCACTGTCAAGTTGATGCCCTGCCCACAAGCCCCGAGCACAGGCCCACTTGCAGTGAGAACTACGGAGACATGCGGGGACGCTGCAGCGTTCCCGGCCATCAGTGATAGCTCCTTCCCCACGAGTACTAGCATCCAGCAGGGCTATGTCTCGGAGCCACCAGGCTCACTTCCTCTCAACCCCTCCCCCAACGATCAGCCCCTTCCCCCGGCCACTAGCCAGCCCCTGTCGGCAACGGCCGCCTCCTTTACGCCACAGGGACCCCCTTCGCTAGTAGCACCAAAGACCGGCGGGGGGTTGGACAGGGTGGCGGCGATAAGAGAGATGTGGGAGCGAAACCGTAGCAGGTTAGAGCCCCGGGAGCAAGAAGAGCTGTGGCGAGTGCTGATAGAGTTTCAGGACAGTTTCGCCCTGTCGGATGAGGATCTAGGCCGCACACACCTGGTGCAACACCAGATAGACACTGGGGACGCACGGCCCATCAGGATGCCGGCCCGCAGAGTCCCCATGGCATACCGGGAGGAGTCAGAGAGGGCAATTGAAGAGATGCTAAAGGCGGGGATCATTGAACCATCGGACAGCCCCTGGGCCTCAGGGGTTGTGATGGTGAAGAAGAAAAAGAGCAACAAGAGGAGGTTCTGCGTGGATTACAGGCAGGTGAACAAAGTAACCAAGAAGGACTCATACCCGATGCCCCACGTCGACGAGTCGCTGGACACGGTGGCTGGCTCGGAATGGTTCTCCTCGCTGGATCTGCGCAGCGGCTACTGGCAGGTGCCCCTCAGCCCCGATGCCAAACAAAAAACTGCCTTCCGCACGGGGAGGGGGTTGTGGCAGTTCTGCGTCCTCAGCTTTGGATTGTGCAACGCCCCAGCCACTTTTGAGAGGCTAATGGAGAAGGTGCTGGCTGGCATTCCTCAGCGGGAATGCGTTGTCTACCTTGATGACATCTTGACACACGGGGGTTCTTTCCATACGGCTCTGGGGACGTTGAGGAGGGTCCTGGAGAGGATACGGGAGGCGGGCCTGAAACTCCATCCAGACAAATGCCATTTTATGAGGAGGGAGGTGGAGTTTCTGGGGCACAAGATCGGGGGCGAGGGCATCAGCACTCAAGAGGAGAAGATCCAGGCGGTGAGAGACTGGCCCACCCCCACCACAAAAAAACAGCTGGAGAGCTTTGTGGGTCTCGCCTCCTACTACAGGAGGTTCGTGTGGGGGTTCTCCAGCATCGCGGAGCCCCTCTTTCGCCTGAAGGAGAAGGGCGCAACGTTCGTCTGGAGACCGGAGTGCCAGGAGGCATTCGGGGCCCTTAAGAAGGCGTTGACGGAGGCGCCCTGCCGTTCATCTTGGACACGGACGCCAGCAACACGGGCATGGGTGCCGTACTGGCTCAGGAGGGGCCGGATGCAGAGAGAGTAGTGGCCTACTTCAGTAAGACATTTAACAAAGCTGAGCGTAACTACTGCGTCACGCGCCGGGAGCTTCTCGCCGTGGTAGCGACTGTCAAGCATTTCTGATACCACCTGTGCGGCATGCCATTCACCATCAGGACTGATCACTCCGCTCTCCAGTGGTTGTTGTCCTTTCGCGAGCCGGAGGGACAGATAGCACGCTGGCTGGAGAAGCTACAAGCATACAATTTCACAATTGTACATCGGGCCGGGGCACGCCACACGAACGCTGACGCCCTGTCCAGACGTCCGTGCGCTTCAAAGGGGTGTCGATACTGCGACAAGAGAGATGCACGGGAGGAGGAGCGCCGGGGAGAGGCAGGGTTGTGCCCCATGCATGAAGAGGCGGGGCCGATCTGCAGAGAACTGCGGGTGATCGGAGCAGCTGAATGGAGAGCACAGCAAGAGCAAGACCCAGCTTTGCAGCCGGTCCTGCAGTGGGTGGAGGAGGGTCGGAGACCACCCCCGGAGGAGGTGGCAGGGGCAGCCACCGCCACAAAGAACCTGTGGCACGAATTTAAGTGTCTGCGGACACAGGAAGGAGTGCTACAGAGGGCCTGGAAGGAGCCGGCCACCGGGGAAAGCCGGTGGCGGGTGGTGGTGCCCAAAGCACTCCGAGAGACAGTGATGAGAAGCTCCCACGGGAGCACCGGTGCGGGACACTTCGGGGTGAACAAAACCATCCGCCGCCTCCGTCAAGGTTTTTACTGGGGGTTGATGCAAAGAGACGTGGAGGATTTTTGTCGCCGCTGCGAACTGTGCGCAGCCCACAAGGGCCCACCAGGGCAGTCACACGCCCTGCTCCAGCAACTCGCCGCGGGGGCGCCCATGGAGAGGGTAGCCGTGGACGTGATGGGGCCGTTTCCGTGCTCAGACAAGGGGAACCGCTACGTCCTGGTAGCCATGGACTATTTCACGAAGTGGCCCGAGGCGTACGCGTTGCCGGATCAAGAGGCGGGGACGGTGGTGGATGCACTGATGGAAGGAATGTTCAGCAGGTTCGGAGCGCCCGAGACCCTCCACAGCGACCAGGGGAGGAATTTTGAGTCGCGTGTCTTTGCAACTCTCTGTGAGCGGTTGGGCACGAGGAAAACACGAACCACAGCACTGCACCCGCAAAGTGATGGCCTCGTAGAGAGGTTCAACCGGACGCTGGCTAAGCAAGTAGCCATCCTCACAGCAGAGCACCAGCGTGACTGGGACACCCACCTGCCTCTTGTCCTCATGGCTTACAGGTCCGCTGTTCAGGAGTCCACCTCCTGTACGCCTGCGCTGCTCATGCTGGGGCGGGAGCTCCGGACCCCAGCGGAGGTGGCGTTTGGTCGGCCGCCGGATACTCCTGCCGTTCCACCAGGGAGGGAGTATGCCAGGAGACTCCAGGATCGGTTGGAGTCCGCCCACAACTTTGCTCGGGATCAACAGGAGAAGGCGGGTAGGAGGCAAAAGAGGAACTATGATGTGAGGGCCAGGGGGAGGCATTTCCAGGCCGGGGAACTGGTCTGGGTCTATAGCCCTAGGAGGAAGAAGGGTCGGTGCCCCAAGCTGGACAGTCACTGGGTAGGACCCTGTAAGCTGTTGGAAAGGTTGGGGGAGGTGGTGTACAGGGTCCAAATGTCACTCGGGGGGAGGGTGGTGGCACTGCACCGGGACCGGCTGGCCCCTTACCGGGGGGATTGTCTTCCCACCACGGACGCTGTCCGCCCAGCGTCCTCGCAGAGAGACGTTGTGGTGGAATCCCCCGGGACAGGGAGTGTTAGCCCCTTTAGTCCCCTCCCTGCTGCCCTCCAAGGGGGGACCACAGGGTCGAGGAGGCCGCAGAGGCGGAGAAGGGCTCCAGTGAGTCACCAGGACTATGTGTTGTTGTAAAAAAAAAAGAAAAAAAAAAAAGACTTGTAGTGTGATGTTGATGTGCATGTTTACTGTACCACTTGGGACAAGTGTTTGTTTAGAAGGGGGGGCTGTGTAGCGATGTGGGGTTGCCAGTAAACATGGGGTTGTCTGAGTGTTGGGTTCAGTTCGCTGGGGGTGTTGTAGAGGGTGTCCCACCGCACTTGAACGCGGCTGGGAATAGTGTAACGCACCTGAAGGAGACATGGAGTCATGTGGGGTTGCTACTGTAGCTCGCTGGGGATTGGTTGAGCGGGAGGCGGCCATTTTGTCGGCGGGAAAGTGTGTGTTTTGGGCCAGAAGGATAGAAGCTGGCTAACGAGAGGAAGAGCTAGGAAATGCTCTTGGTGTTGTGGCTGTAGGTCTAAGCCTGTTAACAGAGACCTAGAACTATAATAAATGCACGGAATTGCAAGTCGACCTTTGTCTCCTTCCTCCTTCATTCCGGTCCGGGAGCACATTATTACAATACGATAGATATTTCTGATACCAAGGCACACGTGAATGAGGGAAGCAAAGATGCTATGCCAGTTGCTCACGGTTAAGTCAAAAAGAATAAAACCGAAACTTCCCGTTGCGAATTTCAAAATAAAAGTATACCATTGCAAGCGTTTTGTGTGTGTGATCCGAAATACCCATTTGCATAGAAACCTGTTTTAAATTAACGTAATAATGGCTTCGAAAAGTCGATTTTAACCCGTAGTGAGTCATGCAGTAATACATTAAAGCTTTTATTTTTAAACTTAAATGATGTCTAGCTTCCGTATGGTTAGTATGGTCACGTAAGTTTGCTGGTTATTTGTGTTGTGGGTTCAAGACGATACCGTCTTATAACTTGAAAGCTGTGAGTTTGCTGGGTGCACAGTCGGGTAGTGTATTTTGATCTGTGATTCCAGTCGTGTAATGTATTTCAGTGAGTTTTTCAGTCGTGATAAAAAGTCTTAATGAACCAGTCGTGTAGTGTAAACTCCCCAGTCTCTTCATAATCAGCTACGATTGTCAAAGTCGGCTAGTGTATCTAGGCTATAATATAATTTTATTCTTATCAGCATCATTGTTTATTTTGTGGTTTTCTGGCACATTGGACTTACCCTGCTAGCCGGGCGCAAGGAGCAGACACTGACAGAAAGAAAATGCTGGAAGAACGCTGGTCCACCCGCAATATGCAATTAAGCAGATTGAAAATGTTAGCTCAGCAGCTGGACCTAGCTTGATAGCTACCAGCTAACAAGTTAACACGTTAACACGCTGGTCCGCCCGCAATATGCAATGAATTAAGCAGATTGAAAACAACGTTAGCTCAGCTGTGGGATGCCTTGGCGCACAAGTGCACAACTTTCTCTAACGCTCCCAACTTTCTCTATACATGCTCTGTCGTCATTGGAAACAACTGGAAAACTGAAGAAGCTGGAGCTGTGGAGAAGAAGCTCAGTAGACACACTCAGTGGACACACGGCCATTAATGCACTAGTGGCAGTGGCATACAGTACACTTACCGTGGCAAGAACTTGAAAGCGGAGTACCGCGCTGTACAGCGGTGACCAGTGGGACGACCAGACCAGATTCGGCACGCAGGTGGTCCCCAGGTCGGGCATGCAAATTGTATGGACGAGTGGAGAGGCAAAAATATTCTCAGATTTGGGTTTGAGAGAGAAAATCTCGTCACATGGGGTCCGTTGATCTAATGTGGGCTAAATTAGGGTTCCAAACTCCTGAAACACACTTCAGGACGTGTATGACAGACTTCCAGTGAGCTCCTTGATATTCATTGTCAAAGGTTTCCATTATTTTTTCCCTACTGCCACTGCACGAAAAACCTACTTTCCGGGACTTTGCACAACTGCAAACAGATCCACCTTGCAGGTCTTTGTGGCACTTTGTGGCAAGGTGGGGGAAAGTACCATATAGTGTCCACATATTGAGTCTGTATGCGGTCATTTACTTGCCCGGAAAGCAGGTTTTTCATGCAGTATGCAGTGCCTTGCAATGGCCAATAGGTGGCTGTCTTTCCCTCTGAAATATAATAATCAAGAAATGTCCCGAAGCAGAAAATGAGCGTGCGAAGCAGGGGCGGTTCTAGGCCTTTTTTGGGTGGGCTTTAGCCCACCCAAAAATAGTCTCAGCCCACCCAAAAAAAAAAAAAAAAAAAAAAGGGGGTTTTTTTCTTTTCTTTTTTTTCTCTCCAAATCCATGGTGGTCATTAGTAGCAGTTTCTGTTAAAATGATCTTTATTTATTATTTATTTTTGCTTTAAAACTATTTTTTAATTTTCTGCTTAAAGTTCATGAAAAAAAGTGGCATTCTTGTTTTTTCCCACACTAATTTCATAATACCATTTGTAATGCCACCGTTGTAGTGCTGTTGTTCAAAATTAAAGTACATTTTCTCAGATTTATTGGTGTCTTTCTAGTCACACAATGTAATAGTCAGTGTTTCCCATACACTGATCTATTTGTGGTGGTACACCCTACATAGATTTTGACCCCCACAAATACTGCCACATATTAATTTCAACTAGTTGACTGCAAACTCCTGCTTTATTGCTTACAGTATATTATCATCTTGTCGGAATATTATTCCAGCCAATAAGTTAGGAAGTTCCCTTTTGATTTAATTTTACTTTTGTTTTGCCTACAAAGCAAAATGTTACTTTACTTGAAACTCCCCTGAAGTGATTTTGGTATTATTTATGCAAGCATAATTCTACCATATAGTAACCTGTATGCAGAATATATTATAGTGAAACAATAATTTTTTCATCGCTGTAAAACCACAGAACGGTAAAGAAGATATTGATGTGTGTAGTTCTTCATAGATCTAGTCTCTTCATTTTGATCTCAAAGTGCGCCAGTTTGATCCATTTTTACTTGAAACTGTACAAAATTTTCTTCCGGGGGGGCATGCCCCCGGACCGCCCTAGGGGTTCAGTGGTCCATGACCTTTGGGTGGGCTGAGCCCACCCAAAGCTCTGATGCTAAAACCGCCCCTGGTGCGAAGCGTGCAATATTTCTAGTTACAATTATAGCATGATGAGCATAATAAACTCAATGTGCACAAAATTTCACATGGGTTGAATGCAGTTGTTTGGCGTTAAACTGCATGCAATTTTCTGATGTTTGTGTAGTAGTGCTAGACTAGCAGTAGCAATAGCAGCAGTAGCAATGGTAGTAGCCTACTGTAGTAGTAGTAGGCCTAGAAGTAGTAGCAGTTAGTAAGAAAACATTGGTACTTTTAAAATACTGTCACACCTATTTGTTGCCATGCAGCAACAACAATCTAAGGCTACAGCAGCTTCTCTTCCTCCCTTTGCCTCGTTTTCTCTGAATGAAATTGAATGTCTTCTTCTGTCTGTCTGTCCGTCTGTCCGTCTGTCTGTCTGTCTGTCTGTCTGTCTGTCTGTCTGTCTGTCTCTCTCCATGTGTTAGCATGCAGGCTCCCACCCTTACATAGGCTGCACTGTCATGGCTCTCTGTGTCATACAGCCAATTATGGCAGCAGTCAGACCGGCCCCAGAGTCCCCCCGGTAAGACCTCCAAGCAGATTTTAATAACTCCACAGCTCGCATATCACCGTCTCAAATAAGTCGAAATTATGCTGATCCAGGCCTGCAAGACACAGTGTCGGGATGTTTAAAATTCTCCACAGTCAGTTGAATCATGTCAAGTCCTGTTTCTCTGCCACTGCAGGAGGATCGTCTTCAACTGGCTGCATCTGGGCACAGGCACTGTTGGGCAGGTGCTTGCTGGTAAGGAATAGCCTAATAATTTGTTTTCAGTTTTCAGTCTCTTGACTAATTTGTATGCTCTTTCATGCATGAGTTATCTTAATTCACTGTTTGATGTTTTAATTTGTGTTTTGTCTCTTATTTTATATGTTATATTTTCTATGTGCCACTTTGATCAGAACATAGTATAGTCCATAGTCCCGACCAAAGAGGGGACTATGGATTGTCTCAGTCCATGAGTTCATTTGTTGTTAGTCACATGTAATGGCGACTTTGTGCTGCTATAGGAAAATACATGAGAACCTGAGAACGATTGTGGACTCAATCACAGGTTCACAGAGTCAGAAATTTAAGTTTTGTTTCTGCGCCATCTTGTTTCTCTACTGAGGTCGGGAGGTAGCTTGTTTCTGTGCTCGTGCATATGTATGGAAATAAACAGTAATATGCAACACGTTCTCATTCCGAGCACGTAGCATATTGACGCTTTGTCCCGTCCCTTGTGTGTCGCTTGTTACTAACATGGTACCCTTGAGCGACCCATGAAACGACTAAACTCAATGTAAACCCATGGAAGTCATCTTTGGCATCTTATGGCAACTGCTCCCCCATTAGTCAACTGCTCCCCCATTAGGGTCTGGGGGGAGGTTAGGTTTAGGCGTGGGGGGTGGGAGAGGTTAGGTTTAGGGTTAGGGTCTGGGGGAGGTTAGGTTTAGGCATGGGGGTGGGAGACGTTAGGTTTAGGGTTAGGGTCTGGGGGAGGTTAGGTTTAGGCATGGTGGGTGGGAGAGGTTAGGTTTAGGGTTAGGGTCTGGGGGAGGTTAGGTTTAGGCGTGGGGGGTGGGAGAGGTTAGGTTTAGGGTTAGGGTCTGGGAGAGGTTAGCTCCTCCTCCCAGACCCTAATGGGGGAGCAGTTGACTAATGGGGGAGCAGTTGACTAATGGGGGAGCAGTTGCCATAAAGATGACTTCCATGGGTTTACATTGAGTTTAGTCGGAAAGCCCAAGTCGTTTCATGGGTCGCTCAAGGGTACCATGTTAGTAACAAGCGACGCACAAGGGACGGGACAAAGCGTCAATATGCTACGCGCTCGGAGTGAGAATGGGTTGTAATATGATATAACTATAATTCACTTTTCAAGCTTCAGTTAATCACATGGATGATATTGGTCAGCCTGCTTACTACAGTACATGTATGCATGGTGAAATTGCCAAGACATGCTGAAGACCCGAAACGTCCGTCATGTGGCAATAAAAAAAAGACAATTTGGAGTGCTGTCCTTCTGTTTTATTATGCCTCCGCCGGCGATTGCCAGGCCGGAGGCATTATGGATCCGGGTTCTCCGTCCGTACGTACGGACGTCCATCTGTCCGATGTTCGGTAACACGATATCTGAGGAACGGAACGCCTTGACGGAATTTCATCAAATTTGCCTCAAGAATCGACTTAGACTCAAGGATGATCTGATTAGATTTTGGTGGTCAAAGGTCAAGGTCACTGTGACCCCTCAAACGCCATTTTCAAGCTTGTTAACGCGATATCTCAGGAACGCCTTGACGGAATTTCATCAAATTTGCCTCAAGCATCGACTTAGACTCAAGGATGATCTGATTAGGTTTTGGTGGTCAAAGGTCAAATGTCAAGGTCACTGTGACCTCTCGAACGCCATTTTCAAGCTTGTTAACGCGATATCTCAGGAATGCCTTGATGGAATTTCATCAAATTTGCCTCAAACATCGACTTGGACTCAAGCATGGACTGATTAGATTTTGGTGGTCAAAGGTCAAGGTCACTGTGACCTCTCGAACGCCATTTTCAAGCTTGTTAATACGATATCTCAGGAATGCCTTGACGGAATTTCATCAAATTTGCCTCAACCATTAACTTGGCCTCAAGGATGAACTGATGATTTTGGTGGTCAAAGTTCAAGGTCGCTGTGACCTCACGAACACCATTCCCAAGTTCGTTAGCGCGATATCTCAAGAACGGTTTGATGGAATTTCGTCTGATTTGGCTCAAACATCGACTTGGATGCAAGGATGAACTGATTCCATTTTGGTTATCAAAGGTCAAAGTTCAAGGTCACTGTGACCTCACACACCCAATTTCCAAGCTCTGTAATGCAACATCTCAGGAGCGCCTTGACGGAATTTGAACTCAAGAATGAACTAATGGCGGAGGCATAAATCCGCGGTGTGGTCGTTCTAGTTATCTAAGGATCCAGCTCCCAGCTGTTAAGATATTATCGTGAGTGGAGCGCATTGTAACTTTTTCTTTTATTTTAAGAAATAAGCAGTGTCTTACCATCAGTAGTAGGCAGTGTTGGGCAGTTACGCGTTACTTAGTAACAGTAATTAGATTATGTAATTAGATCCGAATGATCTCTCCCACCTTCTAAATTTAGAGGCATGCCTGTCCGATATAAAAAACTGGATGTGTTCAAACTTTCTGCTGTTAAATGATGCTAAAACAGAGCTATTAGTCATTAGACCCACTAAGCACAAGGACCTAAATGTAGTTGTTAATATAAATGGATGTATTGTCCGCGAAAGCTCCACTGTGAAAAACCTTGGAGTGATCTTTGATTCTCACTTATCATTTCAGCCTCATATTGCAGCTATTACTAAAACATCTTTTTTTCATCTTCGTAATATATCAAAAATCCGTTGCTGAAACCCTGATACACGCCTTTGTTTCATCGAGATTGGATTATTGTAATGTCCTATTTTCTGGCTTGCCACTTTACAGCTCTAAAAGGCTGCAACTTATACAGAATGCAGCTGCCAGAATTCTAACCAAAACTCGGAAGTTTGATCATATAACTCCGGTCCTAATCTGTCATTGGCTCCCCATTCAGACCAGATCGGATTTTAAGGTACTTTTATTAGCCTATAAAGCTGTTCACGGGCTTGCACCCCCATACCTAGCTGAGCTAATCATCCCATATGCCCCCACGCGCCCCCTCCGCTCACAGGATGGTAACTATCTTACTGTCCCGAAAATTTATACAAAATCGGCAGGAGGTAGAGCTTTTTCCTATCGTGCTCCATATCTCTGGAACCAGCTCCCCCGATCAATTAGGGAGGCTGGCTCCATAAATATCTTCAAAGCCAAACTCAAGACTTATATGTTCTCACAAGTTTATGATATTGTTTGATAATGTATTGTATTGTAGCGTTTCAGGTAATCCAAGTATTACCTGTAATGTGATGTACAAGAGAAGTGTCTAGATTGTAGCTAGGAACTAATGTATGTGGGTGTGTTCCTAGGGGAAAGGGGGTATATATGACCAGCGGCCGCAGGCCGGATGTCAGTCAAGCTATGGAGTGAGCGAGATCGGTTGTTGTGTGTAGAGCTAGCGGTGTGAAGCTAGCTGCTAGGAGCTAAAGAAGCCTGTGAATAAAGACCCTGTACCAACTACAACTCTCCGTTCCTTGGCGTATCACCGATACGTTACATTGGTGTCAGAAGTGAAGCGGTAATGCCTGATTTCGGTCGAGAGGGGAGAGAGTGAGGAGGAACGGCGGAGGAAAAGTTGGAGATCAAAGGCTCGAGCGACCTAGCGGTAGCGAGCTAGCTGTGTGAGCTAGCTGCTACGAGCGCCACGTGTGATGGTGCGCTTAGAGGAAAGCCTGTCGGCAAACGGGAGAAAAGAGGAGCTGACGACGGAGATCAGCTCGATGCTGGCGGGCATGGAAGCCCGTGTGTTGAAAGAAGTCAGACGGCTGGTAGAAGAGACTCCTGCCTGGGCAGTAGAGGTGATGCGGACGCTGCGAGAAGTAATGCAGCGGGTGGATTTGATGAGCGCAGAGGGAGCGCAGTGTGGAGAACGGCCGGAGGAACCACAAAATAGACTGTGTTGGAGCTGTGGAGAACCGGGCCATGTGGCGAGGTGGTGCCGAGGCGGACCCGGGAGACGGACCGGGTATGCGGGACAACGACATGGACAGCAGGGAGCCTGCTGGCAATGCGGGGCGATCGGACATCTAGCTAGAGAGTGTCGAGAAGCTGTCGGGGACTGGAAGACAGCGAGAGAGGAGAGACGTGCAGGCGGCGGACAGGTGAGGCTTTGTTGGGCTTGCCAGTCGCCTGAACATTTAGCCAGAGACTGCACTAAGGGTGTGGGCGCTGGAAGAGACACACAGCCGGGGGAGCAACAGGCAGAGGAGCAGCGGAGTAGCGGGGCAGTGGAGCAGCGGAGCAGTGCAGAGCCGATTGTTCTGGGCAGGAGAGTGACTGTTGAGCCGGCCCAGGCTAGCTGCTCTGCATACCAGCCGGTAGAGGGGGACATCATCATCAGCGACGAGACCATCAGGAGAGCGGGGATCGTTTTGAACAGCCAGAGGGAAGTGAGCGACATCATCTGCAGAGCTGTTACAGTCGGGGGAGCGGCACTCGTGTCCCCGGGGGAGCGAGAGGGGTCAAGGCCGGAGGAGACGGCCCAACCAAGCCGCTACACAGCCCCCACGGCTGCACTGCAGAAAGCCGAGGTGGAGATCGACGCCGATGGTGTTCGCCCTGCTGTCCTCAACACGCCGCCCCCTGGGGGAGCGGGACGGGAGGACGAGCGAGTGCAAGAGGTGGAGCAGACAGACGAAGACAGGGCCATCTGGGAGGTCGACGGGCATGAGCGGAGACGCAGACAGATGGAGGATGCGGATATCGGTCCGGTGTATGCGTGGGTGGCGGCCGGACGCCGGCCCCCTGTGGAGGAGATTCACATGTTTTCCGGTGCCACGAAAGGACTGTGGAACATGTTTTCGGACCTGCAACTGGGTGGAGCTGGGGTTTTAGAGAGAAAGGGGCACGGGAAAAGCGGGACCCAGTGGGTGGTACCCGGTTGCCTGCGAGAATTGGCACTGAAGTGGATGCACGAGGGCCCATACGGTGATCGTGGGCCCGAAGAGACACTCAGCCTCATCCGTGGACATTTCTACTGGGGCAAACAAAAGGAGGACGTGCGGAGATACTGCAGGGAGTGTGAGGTCTGTGGGGCACAAAGGGGGGACCGAAAAGAGTTACACTGCAGAGGACTAACCCCACTGGGGGTTGAGCGGGACTAGTGTGCTTCAGGTGGGACAGAAGCTGTAAAAGGGGGGATGGAAATAGTGGTTGAAGTGAAGTGGGATAATGTGAGTAAGAAAAAAAGGTTTAAATGAAGGTAATGAAAAAAGAATGATGTAAATGTTGGGGTTATTGTCGAACTGAAATGATATGTGGGTTGAATTTAAATGAATGGGGAAAGAGGAAAGAAATGATGTCAATGTGATGGGTTTGAGTTAAATTGAAAATGAGTGTAAAGGAAAGAGGGAAAACGTAAATGGGTTATTGAGTTGAATGTAAATGTGTGTAAAAAAAGAAAAGGGCTATTGGAATGGGAAAAGAGGAAGGAATGAAAAGAAATGCAAATGGTGGTGGTGGAACGAAAATTAAGAAGTGTGCTGAAATAATAAGAGACAAATTGGGGGAATACAAAATGTTGTGGGGTGGTGTGTTTTGGTACAGGGGGATATGTGTGGGTTGTGGGTGTCGACGTGGGCGTCGACTAATGTTGGGTGAGGAGTATGTAGCGTTTCAGGTAATCCAAGTATTACCTGTAATGTGATGTACAAGAGAAGTGTCTAGATTGTAGCTAGGAACTAATGTATGTGGGTGTGTTCCTAGGGGAAAGGGGGTATATATGACCAGCGGCCGCAGGCCGGATGTCAGTCAAGCTATGGAGTGAGCGAGATCGGTTGTTGTGTGTAGAGCTAGCGGTGTGAAGCTAGCTGCTAGGAGCTAAAGAAGCCTGTGAATAAAGACCCTGTACCAACTACAACTCTCCGTTCCTTGGCGTATCACCGATACGTTACAGTATTTTACTATTTACTTCTCTTGATGTGACTTTTATTATCATGTATAGGTCACTGTAGCCTACTATCATGTTTTCTTCCATTGTTGTTGTTTTCCTTAACTGTAAAGTGTTTCGAGACCATCTCGGATGGTGATTTTACACTTTAAATAAATTGAAATTGAAATTATTAGGTAGACCTGTCGCGCACACGTATGTGCGGTGCAACACTGACAGGTCAGAGTGTGTTACTTCAAAACAAATCGAAGCAGCATGATGGAGGCTGAAGCCAGGAGAATAGAAATACGTGTTCAAAAGCTGGAGGTATTCATGCCAATATTTTGAGTTTGTCTCGGTCAAAGATGCAAATAACATTATTGTCCGTTGTAAACTATGTGCAACCGTGATGGATATGGGTGTAACAGTTCACTGGATTAACAGATCCACTTTGGGTAAGTGTAGACTTTGTTACTTTCTAACGTTCTGGTCAAAGCCTTCTGATCATAGACAGACGGCCCAGGGAATGTTAATAGATCATCATCAATTTTCTTCTTAAATCAACGAAGCTTGAAACGTTTGCATGTGGCTGTTGTTTTATTACCACTCTGCAGCATCTTTCTTTACACTCACGTTATCTGACTGACTCTCTCATTTCACGTCTTTTCCCGTGTCAAGCTAGCCAGTCTTAACACACCACTTCCCTAACTGAATTTCAAAGTAAAATGCCTTTGGTGTTTCTTTTAACCCATTGATGCCTGATGCAGCATTTGTGTGTGTATCCCTTTAAGACCGCGAACCGCGTTAACGCGGTTCGCGGTCTTAAAGGGATACGCACACAAATGAGGGATATACACGCAAATGCTGCATCAGGTATCAATGGGTTAACCATAATACCAAAGCGAAAATAATTAATACAGTGACATGCTAGACATCTAGCAACTTAAGTGTGAGGTGTTTGGGGAAAAAAAAGAAGAACTAGTAACGTAACTAGTAACATAACTAATTACTTTTTGAAAAAGTAATCAGTAAAGTAACTTTTATTACTTTTTTATGGAGTAATCAGTAATCAGTAACTAATTACTTTTCCAGAGTAACTTGCCCAACACTGGTAGTAGGATATGGATTGCTTTTGTTTTTCTAAGTAGACTTTCATATTTGTTCTGCATGTGGGTGGTCTGGAAATAACAGAATTTTGTTTGTTGTTTTATTTACTTGTTGCGTACACAGATCTCTCTTGAAAACAAGATCTCAATCTCACTCTGGGGACTTACCTGTTATAGTTAATAATCTTATAGTTAAATAAGGAAAAAAAGAAGAAGAAGACATTATTATTGAAGCTCTTTATAATCAAACATAGTTTGGACAAAACATGGTTTACAGATTTACAGAGCAAATGCTAACAATTGCAATGCTGCACCGCTTAGCATCCCCTGAATCCTCCCCTCTCCTCTTGTCTTCTCTCCCCTCTCATCTCCTCCCTCTCTCTCTCCTCTCCCCTCTCTCTCGCCTCTCCCCTCTCCTCCTCTCCTCTCCTCTCCTCTCTCTCGCCTCTCATCTCCTCCTCTCTCGCCTCTCCTTTCCTCTTTCTCTCCTCGCCTCCCCTCTCCTCTCTCTCTCCCCTTCCCTCTCCTCTCTTTCATCTCCTCTCTCCCTCTCTCGTCTCCTCCCCTCTCCTCTCTCTATCCCCTCCCGACTCCTCCTCTCTCTCTCTCTCCTCTCCTCTCTCCCCTCTCCTTTCTCAGTGGTGGCTGTCTTCCTGGGTGTTGGTGAGCAAGCGTTGTTGCTGCCAGGGCCCTGGTCTCCTGCAGTGCTGACTGGGTGGTTGCTGTGGATGGTGCTGGCAGACCTGCTGCTGCTTATCCACTCCCACAGAGTGAAGACTGGAGGTACTGAGGTTTACTCTGAGTCAGTCTGTTGGATCCAGCTGTCAGTTTGGCCTCCGTTTGATGGGTACTGTGCTTAGCGCTGGCTCAGCCTGGTGGACTTTCAAGCCTGTAGCGTTCTGGGCCAATCAGGAACTAATTAGCATGTTGCATGACGGCTCCTCTCCAGATCTTCCTCTCCCACAGTCAGAGATGGGAAAAGTACATGCATTCCTTGCTTAAGTAGAAGTACAGTAAAAAAAAAGACTGGTAAAAGTAGAAGTAGGCTACTGATTCAACATGTTTATGCAAGTAAAAGTAAAAAAAAAGTACAGGGTCTGAAATG